>NC_081558.1:113940451-114046131 GCF_022355385.1 Mustela nigripes
CCCCCACCCCCGCACCACCCGCCTCCCCTCTGGTAACCACCAGTTTATTTTCTATAGTTAAGAGACCGCTAAAACTCCATGTTTTATTGTTTGTTTGTTTTTTTAAAAGAAACCTTTGAAATTCACCTTTGTTGGAACCTGCCTATAGACTTTTTTCCTTTAATCTTTATTGTCCGAGAGTTAAAAGGTGTTAACATCCCTAACAGGTGGTTATCTTTAAGGCTGAAAGAGATTTGTAGAGTGTCAGTTACTGAATAAATGATTGTCTTCTAATTTCTCTTCAATTTTCCCCCCTTTTCCATAAAGATGTAGCCATAGCTGTAACATATAACCATGATGGGTCCTATAGCATGCGGGTAAGTCTTACTGGTTTTGTTCTACAGTTTAGAACTAAATCTGATCTTTCTCATACAGAGAAGGGTTTTGTTTTTTTTTTTTGTTTTACACTCTGGTTTCTCCTAAGCCAGTGACCAGTATGACTATAGTTGGAGGATGCCATGTGCTTTTATTTCAGACCAATTTGGTGAAATTACCCCCTCTCCAGTTCTGATTGTTTCCTCAATTTGGCTGTGGTTCCCTTAAGAATGAAAACTTGTTTAAAAAAAAAATAGTAATAATAGCTTTGAATCAGACTCCTGACAAGCCTCTAAAGTATGTGCATGTATTTACATCTAAAGCAGCCATTCTCAAACTTTTTGGTCTCAAAATCCGTGTACGCCCTTCAAACTTATTAAGACATTCCAATGAGCTTTTGTGTAAATACATGTATTAATATTTACCATTCAGAAAGTTAAACCAAGCATACTTTTATTTCTTACTATTCTTTTTAATGTATATTTTTTAAATTATATGTTAAATTTATCATATTAAACATTATGGAGTGAAAAGACATTGTTTTACAGGCATCACTGCCACCCATCTCCTCTTTTCTCTTGCAAAATTGACACTTTGTACCCATTACACAATAACACTCTACTTGCCCTTTTCCACCTCCCTCTCCTTCCAGCCCCTGTCAACCACCATCCTACTTTTCTGGGTCTATGAATTTGACTACTTTAAATACCTCATATAAATGAAATCATTCAATATTTGTCCTTCTGCGACTGGCTGTTTCACTTAGCATGTCTTCAAGGTTCTTCTGTGTTGTAGCATATGCTCAGTGTTCCATCTGTGGAGTGATACTGCATTGCCTCTCTATACCACACTTTTGTTTATTCATTCGTCTCTGATGGAGACTTGGGTTGCTTCCACCTTTTGCCTGTTGTGGATAATGTTGCTACGTACGTGGGGGACAAATACCTCTTTGAGACCCTGTTCTCAATCCTTTTGGGCATATACTCATAAATAGAATTGCTAGATCATATGGTCATGTTCTATTTTTAATTTTTTGAAGAACTGTTTTCCACAGTGACTGCACCATTTCATGTTCTTACCAACAGTGCACAAGGGTTCCCTTTTCTCTGCATCCTCGCCAACATTGATTTTCTGTTTCTTTTTTTCTTCTTCATAATAGCCATCCTAATGGGTATGAAGTGTTATCTCACTGTGGTTTTGATTTGCATTTCCATAATGAATAATGATGTTGAGCATCTTTTCATATGCTAATTGGCCATTTGTGTATCTTCTTTGGAGAAATGTCTATTCAAGTCCTTTGCCTCTTTTTTAACTCAGGTTGGGTTTTTTTGTTGTTGTTGTTGAGTTGTAGGATAAATTGAGAAAATTTAAAACCTAAGATTACACAAGCACATGTTCCATTAGCTGTCAGGGTAACATTATCAAACGCTCTGCAGTCTCTAGAAAATCCCAGTGTATATTCATGAGAGAATGAGGGTTTAAAAAGGCAAGCAACGTTAATATTATTATGAAGTGGTTTGGGGACCCCAGGGGATCTGCAGGTCATACTTTGAGAATCCCTATCAAAGTGTTCATGGTAGTCCTCAATTAAAAGAAGTCCTTACACTGATAAAATAAAATGCTGCAAAGGGATTTAAAAAAATAACAACAATAATGTGTGAACTCAACCAAATTTCTATATAGTAAGGTACAAATTCATAGAGCAGAATAAATCACTTTTAATCTGAGCCAAGAGACTTTAAGTCCTACAAAAAGGATTGATTAAGGATATGCTGCAGATCTGCCAGTGCCATGAGATACCATTTTTGTTTCACTGAGATTCAGAAAAACTGGGAAGTCTATGAGGGTTGTAATTCATATTGGTCCCTCTGGTTTGGGGGACCCCTTCTTATTCCCTTGGTAAAGTCAGCTACAGATTTGTTCTAATCTGCTCTTTGAACTATATTCACAAATTTAGAATGAGCTTGTGTAAACCTTTAACCAAAACTGTTCCCGATCTAACCTTTATGTCCTGAGAATTTCACAAACATTCAAATGGCTGTTTTAGTAGGTTACAAAGCCCAGTAAATGTCATATTTAACTTAGGATAGATGAGAACCGGCGTATAAATACTACAGTGTAACCTGGTTCACCTCAACCTCTATAATATATTTGAAAAGAATAGCCATGGGACTTTGACAGTAACCCCATAGGAATTGAAATGAAACATAGAGAAGATTTAAATGGATTTCCTGTGTGTAAAGGAATTTTTTTTTCTTGGGTGTGTATGTGAGAAAACATTTTTGAAACAGAAAGGTTTCCTGTCCCTTTGTCAGCTTCCCTGAAAGATCAAGTGTGGAATCTGTTCTTTGGCATTTTCTCTTACAGTGAGAAAACTGTGGCCAGTCTCCAGCTAATTTATCTTCTTAAACTCAAAACTGAAACCCATACATTTTAGCTACATATTGGAGAGAGAAAAGACATACCATCTAATTAGGTGGTTCTGGCTTTTTTCTTTACTAACAAACATTGGCATAGTAAAGCCAAATTTGACTTCAGGTACTCAGATATGAATTCTAATGTGTAATATAGTCAACTGAACTTTAATAATCTTGCTTAATTTGATTTGTATTTCTATTTCATGTTTTTATTGTTATTCTTAACATTTATCTGCAGCATTAATAGTGCTATAGATAAGTTATCTGTTTTTTTTTCTTTTAATTATCATATGTTGTTTCTATTCATAGTACTTTGTTTATGAGTCTTAAGTTCCTATATGGCTTTTTAAAAAAAATATATTTCATCTGTTACCTTTTGAAACTATTAATAGTAAAGAATTGATTGATTTTATTAATTCTATAGGGTGGTTTATTTATTTTAAGGATCTTATTTTTCTCTTTTTTTTTCCCCAGATTGAAGATGAAACTTTCCAAGTCCTTGGTGATCTTTGTACTGAGGGAGACTACACTTACCTGAAATGTTCTGTTAATGGAGTTGCTAGTAAAACTAAGCTAATTATCCTGGAAAATACTATTTACCTATTTTCCATGGTAACGTCTCTTTTTTTATAATACCACTGTTGAGGTCTGGGAGAACATTGCTTGACCAGAGGCACCCCACTGAAACATCAGGAAGAACCTTGCTTCCTTCCATCACTGCTATGACCTGCCCTCTGTGTCCTCCTCTCCACCCTGTTCCTTTGCCACATTCCTGCTCTCCCTGGTTCTTTATTCACACAGTTCCTCACTGATAGACACATATCCATTCTCTTCCTTTAATTCTAAAACAAGTCCTGACACCCTACTTGTCAGAGTGTCTCACTGCCCCGTGCACAGTATTTTGTCAGGCATTTGGTGCCTGAATACTTTGGCAACCACCATCCTCCTGGCACTTGGAATTCTGGGCATTTGGGAGGAGGTGACCGTTGAGGAAAGAGTCTGTGGACCTGATATTCCTTGTGGGGAAGGTGGGCATTGGGGAAGTAGTGGGGGTTAATGGTGATATCTTGGCAATCAAAGGATGGTTGGTGACTGAGGCAAACGTGGCATAGGTTTGGATCAGAGTATGTCTCCTGTCTTATTGGTCCCATTTAGGAGCCTGCTGCCTGATGAGCCCATAGTTTCTACATGGGCAGAAAAGAAAATGTATTATCAAATACACTGTGGCCTCTTCCAAGTCTTCTCACATTTGACAACCCGCTTACAGTTCATACTCCTTTGTGATCAGATGCCTTTAGTATTAAGCAGTTAAACTACTTACCGTATACAGAGTCAAGGATGATCTGACATGATCAGGCATTCCTCTCCATAGTTACTCTGCTATAACAATGTGTTGGTGGAGGCAGTATAGTGGAGTGGTGATGAGTAGGAGTTCTGGAATGTGAAGCTGCTTTGGTTCAAATCCTGGCTTTACCTTGGAACAGGTGTGTGAGCTAGGGCTAGTTAAACTCTCTGGCTTCAGTTCCCCCATCTCTAAACAGGAAAAATAACAGTACCTACCTACCTCATAAGCTTCCTGTGATGATCAATGAAAAAAAAATAATAATAATAATATATATATGGCATTTAAGAACAGTTCCTGGCTTTGACCAAGCACTTGAAGTGGGGATGCTGCCCAAAATGTCTTTTGGACAGTGGCTATCTTTTTGTCAGCAGTTAAATACATTAAATCCTTTAATTCCCTGTGAGGCATGATGCCATTACTCCTTTATATGATGGGAAACTAAGACTTAGAGGGGGTTAATAATTTGCTTAAGGTCACCAAGCTAGATTAAAACCCTCGTATTAAAGATGACTAATAGTTAACAAATAGCTTGAAAATAGTCATTATCTTAGGTATATTAATAAAACTGCAGTGGTTTGATCTTGATTTCATTTCTAGTTTGTTTTCTATTTATAGGAAGGAAGTACACAGATTGGCATTCCAGTCCCCAAATACTTGTCTTCAGTGAGCTCAGATGGAACTCAGGAAGGAGCCATAGCTCCTATGACGGGTACCATTGAAAAGGTAATCACGTGAACATATGTGGTAGACAGATGTTCAGTAAGGCCCAGTAAATGGCATATACATCATTTTTCCCTCTCCAAATCTTTCCGATTGGAAAACATCCTACTCTGGATAACAAGACATGGGGGGCACCTGGCTCCCTCAGTTGATGAAAGTATGTGTCTCAGAGTTGTAAATTCAAGCACCGTGTTTTGTGCAGAGATGACTTAAAAATAAAATACTTAAAAAAGAGAAAACAAGAGACTATGATAGATTCAAGAATTCAAGCACCGTGTTTTGTGCAGAGATGACTTAAAAATAAAATACTTAAAAAAGAGAAAACAAGAGACTATGATAGATTCAAGTTCTCTGTTCAGTCTTCAGTGAAAATACCCATTTACCTAGTTTATGATACTGTTATCTTTGAAAGTGGCAATTTCCATCAAAGTACAAATAATCTAAATTTGTCTTTTTATGATTAAAATGGATCATTCATCAAGCATTATCCAAAGGGCTGGTTTTTTTTTTTTTTTTTATGTTAACAGCAAACAATTTATCACGAAATAACATTTTTTCTAATGTACCTAACTGCATGTATGTTAAAATAAAATTTGAAAGGCTGGTACTGGTGAAGAACAACGAGCTTTGGTGTTGTATGCTATATGTATTCAGAGTTGAGATCCATACTGAAATAACTTCAAATAGTGGTGGATCGGTAGTCTTTTTGGTACACACTTGAATATAGTAGAGTCCCTGTAAATGCATCTAAGTCATAAAAACTCAACTCTATATTCTTGGTACCCAAAAAGAAGAAAAAGAAAATAACCATTTAAGTAGTGAAAATGATTGCACCCACCATTCCCCTCAACAGATGATTGCCCCAGAGGGAGTATAAGCTCAGAGACTTGGATCACTCAGTCTCCATTCCCATGGACATTGCATAATGTGGCATCTTTGCACACCTGTGGGGAAAAGATTTTCCCCATAGCTGCCCCCTAGACCATGGATTCCACCAAGCACTATTAGGGCATCATCCAGCGTTGGGTGATTTGATGGCTTTCAGAGGTGTTTCTCATTTTTTCACACTTTGGCCTCTGTACATTGACTCTAGAACCTAACTCCACTGTGTAATGTTTCCAGAAACTGCTTCATCACCATGTTAACCAAGAAGACAGTGATACATGGGATATATGAGTTCATTTTTACATGTGAAAAGGAAAATAGAAATTTTTTTCCATGGTTGCCAATAAGTTTAATTCTTTCACATGAAGATAGTCTATGCATTTACTACACAGGGGCCTCAAAGCTTGGAGCACTATCCTAGACCACCTAAAAAATCTAGAAAACCAGGCATGACCCTCCAATGCCTATAATATTGAAGCATATTGGTTCTTCCCTGGTGGTATGGCTTGTCTGTACATATGTGAAAACAGAAAAGGATCTCAAGATATATAAAGCATATTCATTCAATTCCAGGAAAACTAGAGGGTTTGAGGATGGAGGTGAGGAGCTAAACAGTGCTCCCCGAAGACATGAGGGCCAGCAATGCCAGATTGACGAGTAGGTCTCTGATTGGCCCCAGCACCCCTGTCTTTGGCAGATGAGAGAACCACATAGATCCGTACTTCCACTCTATGCATCCTTACGCCAACTCTGTAGACCATGAGGGACCTCTGTCTTTTTCAGTATTAACATGTCACTCTTAATTTCTAGATATTTGTGAAAGTTGGAGACAAAGTAAAAGCTGGAGATTCTCTAATGGTTATGATTGCCATGAAAATGGAGGTAATGAAATCACAAGTTCACTTGCCAATTAAACTTCGGGAACTTTCAGACCTAATTGGCTTTTTGCCTTATTTTATAAGTTAATACCATTTTAAATAGTAAGAGCCATGGGTTGATGAACCATTAACTGCAGGACATAAAACCAAAACACTCTTCTTTTAAATAGGTTTTCATTTAATTTTGTGAAATGGCATTTGTCAGTTCTGATACTGAAATTAAAGAAATTATCAGTAGCTTAAATTCAGGCAGTACCCCCAGCTGATTGTTAGGCTGTTGGTATTTTCTGAGGCCAAACTTGGGATGCCAAGCATCAGTATCAGGGTGAAAACCTCAGTCAAACTAGATGAGCTCTTGAGGTTTATAGATGGTTGGAAATTGTAGGCCAGTAGTGGTCAGCCTGGCCATTTATTACCGTCACCTGATGAGGAGAGCTTTTCCAAACTACTTCCCCAGAATAGCTGAATTGGGCTCTCCTGCACTGGGGCCCAGGGATTGATAGTTTTATTTAACAGCTTCTCAAGTGAGACTCTGCGGTGAAGCTTGTGGCAAAATACCAGATAGGCCAGAGTGTCCCGGTCAGTGACCTTGAGTGTGATACAGGTGCGTCAGAACAGTGACGCCTCACAACCCCAAAGCACACCATAAAAATGTTACTTTCTCTGGGGTTATGGATATTGGGGACGGTATGTGCTATGGTGAGTGCTGTGAAGTGTGTAAACCTGGTGATTCACAGACCTATACCCCTGTTGCTAATAATACATTATATTTTTATTAAAAAAAATTTTTTTTAATGTTACTTTCTCTGGGTGCTATGGTATCTAAAAGCTGGAAAAACTTCAAATCAACCGGCTTTTTAACTTTTCATCTCTCTTGCCTTGCTGCGTGCTCAGTCTTCGTTGGTATTGCAGTCACTGTCCTGTCTTGTGTTCCTACAGCACACCATAAAGGCTCCAAAGGATGGCACGATCAAGACCGTGTTCTACAAAGAAGGTTCTCAGGCCAACAGACACGCTCTTTTAATCGAGCTTGAGGAAGAGGCATCTGACCAAAGAAAAGCAAAATAAACTCTGTCAAAGAAATGCCCCGTTAAGCAGTATCTTCAGTATAGTATCTATGCGAAAAAGAGAAAGTGCCTTCCTGCTTTTCTCGGAGTCTAATAAGCAGCAGTTTTACTGCTGATTTATGATTATTATTAAGCTAAAACACATTTTTATCTTTGAGAATCATGTACTTGGGTCACCACTACAATAAATTATCTCAAAATATTTCATACTAATAAACCAAATTGTACTTTATTGGAAGCTAATATAGTTTGTTTCTGCCTCAAATATTATACACTGTAAGGTCCTTTAGGAAGGCAAGTAGCACTTTGATCAAAAGAGAAGGACTGGAGGAAGAAAGGTGGTTTAAATTATTTCCCATTTAAAATCATGATGAAAATAGGCATAGTTCAGAGACAGAAGCAAATCTGAAAACATGATTGAGTTGAACATAATTTTCCTGGGGCACCTGGGTGGCTCAGTCAGATACGTGTTGGACTCTTGATTTCTGCTGAAGTTATTATCTCAGGATTGTGAGTCCAAGCCTCATATCTGGCTCCACGCTGGGTGTGGAGCCCGCTTAACATTCTCCTGGGTACCTGGGTGGCTCAGTTGGTTTGGTGTCTGACTTGATTTCAGCTCAAGTCATGATCTAAGCGTCATGAGATCAGGCTCTGCATCTGGCTCGCAACCAACTCAGTCTGTTCTCCCCGCCTCCTCTGCCCCTCCCCCAACTCATGCATGTGCCCTCTCTCTAAATAAATAAGATCTTAAAAAAAAAAAAAAATTCTCAGGGCACCTGGGTGGCTCAGTCAGTTAAACGTCCACCTTCAGTTCAGTTCATGATCACAGGATCCTGGGATAGAGCTCTACGTCTGGCTCCCTGCTTGATGGGGACCCTGCTTCTCATTCTCCCTTTGCTGTTCCTCCTCTGTGTGTATGTGTGTAAGATAAATAAAATCTTTTAAAAATTAAAAAGTTTACTCTCCCTCTCCTTTTACCTCTGCCCCCTCTCTCCTGCTCTAAAGAAGAAAGAAAGAGAAAAAGAAAGGAAAGAGAAAATGAATGGGGTGCCTGGGTGGCTCAGCTGGTTAAGTGGCTGCCTTTGGCTCAGATTACGAGCTCAGGGTCCTAGAATTGAGCTCTATATTAATCTCCCTCCTCAGCGGGGAGCCTGCTTCTCCTTCTGCCTATGCCACTTCCCATGCTTTTGTGCTCTCTCTCTCTGTTGTAAATAAATTAAAAAAAAAAAAAAATGAGTAAGGTGGGTTCACATCCAAAAACAGATGTGCCCAACTGAAATAGAGGGCACTTGGGGCCTATAAGAGAAGATGTGTGGAATTTAGTTTGGTGCCAAACTAACTGGCAAGGAAGAGCCCTTTTGGATTTTTAACTTGCAAGTAGCAAGTTAACTTGTAACTTGCAAGTAGCAGTTACATTTAATTGTTTCTAAGCAGGGAAAACAGTGATTTGTAGAAAATTTGGCTAGTAGAGCCTCTTTAAGAAACTTTGACATTATTTCACAATGTTAAACATTTGCATACTCTATGACCTAACTTCTAGAAATGCACAGACGCACTTGAGCACCAAGAATGTTCATAGCCACATTACCCATAACACTGGAAACAATCCCGGTTGGTTGGCAGGAGAAAGGATAAATAACTCTGGTATGGCACACAGTGGAATACTATCGAACAACAAGGTAAACAGGCTGAGAACATCAAGGCATGGGTTTTGGAATCATAAATTTAAAGACCGGGATAAGCTTCGGGCATTTATCAGGCCAGTGGTTGAGACAGGTGAGGCCTATAGAGATAGATGCAAGGTACTGGTAATGCTCCAGGGCTGAACGGTTGGTTGGTTATATTCATCATGCAATTATGTTTCATAACATATTACATAGAAACTTTTCATAATTCAAATAATATTTTTAAAATTTTTATCGGGCAGCTATATGCATGTGGACAGAGGAGGAAAAGACGAGAGCCTAGAAAACCAGTTAGGAAGTTCTTACAGATATTTAGGCATGGGGTCATAAAGGGCAAGGCCCTCTCAGACACAGATTTTTAAGTCTATTTTTAGCAACAGAGGCTTTGCCTGGATCCAAGCAAAACTGTCTACAGAGGGAAAAGCAAAGGTGTCCTGGTGGAAATTTGGGGTTGCTATTTTCTCCCTTTCATCTTTTTCATGGAACAAGATTGAGTTCTCAATTTCCTTGTTACTTGACTCTCTTGGTCATAGGTAATAGCGTGCATAGGGGGAATTTCAAGCCCGCCAGCCCAATTACCCACATATTGGTGGAATCCTTTGAGAGCATTGCCAACTGTGGTGCTGTGAGAGCAGGGTTCCTGATTACATGTGACTGCATCTGTTCCTTCTAAAGACAGCATTTGCCATAGACCAGGACCTCTGGAAACCAAAATGGCAAGAAATGGCTTTTGCTCCCGCCCTAATTAATGGAAAACAGGATCCAGCTATGTAGAAGAATATCCTCTAACTGATAGTATGATATACCTGTGCAGTTGGGTGCCATGGCAGGGGCCAGGTGAGTGGTGTAATCACTTCTACTTTAAAGGGGCTGGGAGGCTGCGGGAGAGGCGGTGACATCCGACCTGGGCTTTGGAGTACAGCCATTTGCCAGCAGAGAAAGAAGGTAAGATAAGGCCACCGCAGGGAGAGGGACTGGCAAGGGCTAATAATAACAGTAAGGCGTGAAAGTGCACACGACGTTCAGGGCACAGAGCCATCCAGCTTGGGCTGGGTCACGGGTGCAGCAGAGAGGGGCTTGGGGAAGTGGCTGCCCAGCAGGGAAAGCACTTGATTCTGGAGGCAGTTGGGAGCCCTGGAGGTTTTCAAACAACGTTTTTCAAAGTTGTTTCTGTCCACAGTCTGGAGTACAGACTGGAAAGTGGAGTGAGACCAGAGACAGTGAGTCTAAGTCCAAAAGAGGCACCAAATATGGAGGCCTGAGTTGGATGGCTCAGGCGGAGAAGACAGAGCTCGGTACACCTGTCCACGACATATAAGTAGATTTTCTTTTGGGTAACCTCCATTTGCAAGCATGGGTCAAAACCTGAGCTCAATGATTAGAAGAAAGCAGTTTGCTCCCTTAGCTCTGAAAATAGCATCCTGGATGCATTGTGTTCACATCTAGAATAATGAAGAAAACAAAAGTTTTATTTTGTTGCTTTTTAACTGATGGTTCCTTTTTAACTGGCAAGGCCACAAAACATTGTAGTGAAAACAGCCTTAGGAGCTAAAATTCCAGCATTTAGACCCTCGCCTTGCTACTCACTGGAGTGTCCTGGGTAAAGTCACTTACACTCTGAGGGTCATCTGTAAATGGGGGGTGTCAACACTACATCACACGGTTGTTTGGGAGATTAAATGAGAAAATGTGTAGGTTGCTTTTAGCACTGTGCCTGGAACATCATTTATTCACAACTGATAGTTATTAATTTTTAACTGCAGTTAGAGCAATTAAGGAACTACTCTAAATTCAGCTCAGCTGCTTACCCTTGCCAGCAAAATTCCCAGGTGCTGGGGTGGTGAGCAAACCCACCTGGACATGCATCACTCTGTCGCCCCTCTTCATTCCACCCTTCATCTCCAGCCTGCTCCAGAGTTGCCCAGGCTCTTGTCAACCACAGGCAGATTGCCGCAACATCTGGGGTAGGCTCTGTAGTCCCCTCCCTCTGTGACGTGGGTTGCTAGGCTAGCATGTCCTAGAGCCTGCATGCTGATGGGACAGCAGCATTCCCAGAAGCAGCTTGCTTCTTGTGTGAAGGATGGGCTAGACTTGCTCTATCTTCCAGTTGTCACATGGGTGTAGATGCCACTGTGTGGGGGGACCTTCCTTGTTTGGCTTCAGGGTCCATGTGAGTGGGTGTTACAGCTCCCATGGGGTGCAGTCGAGTAGGGAGTTCTCTTCTGTGAGCTGAACTCCTCTGTTTTTTCCCCATGACTGTCTTCTCTTCTTACCTTTGCACTTACCTTTTTTTTTTTTTTTTTGCATTACCATTCTTAAACCTCAAATAGTTCTCTGAGGAATATTAGAAGTTGAAATGTGCATCTATGTTCTGTCTACACACAACACTTCTGCCATGTTAAGATATTTGACAGTGTTGATAGTAAGACCTTGCACTTCTGTCGTACCTTCATCAGAGGATTTCTAAAAGCACTCCTAGATATTCACACCAAGCTTCAAGATCCCCAGGAAGAGGAAACCTGATTTAAACTGTGTGGTGAGAGGGAAGGAGGTGGATGTTCCCAAATGCTCTTCTCTGTCCCCAGATCAGGGAGCCTTGGGTCATTAGTGCCTTCCTGCTACTGACACATTGCTCCCTGAAGGCTGGCCGCAGGGAGCTGCGGCTTTGGGGGAGTGGTTCTACGTCACCAGACTCTAAGTATACAGCATCCCAGGAGGCTCTGCCCATGCTGCACGGCTTTCAAAGTCACACGCAGGGTGGGAGCAGTCTTGCCCATCCGCCCCCAGCTTCTGTGAATAACCCTGAGGACACCATTCCTTCCGGACCAGGGGGTCCCTGGATTGTTAGCCATCAGAGCTGATACCAAAGATTACGCTGTCACTCTTGACTTTTGTCTCCCACATGCTGGATCATGCGAATCAGAATGCCCCGGTGCCTCTAACTGGCTCAGTCTCCTGCAGCGGGTGTCAGGTACAGGGAGCGCTCGCGCCTTAAACCTCCAAGTCACAGCCCTGATGTAACTTCCTCCCCCTAAGATGGACAACGTCATTCTCTATACAGACCACTCTGCATTAGCTTGATGTTAAATGCTTTGTTTAAATTAGAAATAAGTCCTCATTCCAAATCCATCACCCCACCAAAAAAAAAAAAAGAAAAACAAAACAAAAACAACCTAAAACCACGAAGAACAACAACAAAAGATAACTTGGGGCTTCTCTCCCTCTTCTTGGTTATTCTTACTCCTTTATCCTTACCACGTATGTCCTGAAAGCCCTGTGGTTTTGTTCCCATTCCCGAAGTCACATGTCATGTTAGTGGGATGACTGGCATCCAACCTAAGTGTGTTCTTCCATTGCTCATCTGGCCCCATTGAGACCTTCCATTTCGGATGGGCCATGCTAAGCAGGCTGCCTCATCCGCCATGGACAATGCCTGTCCTCGACCTTCCTCCTCTGTAGGCCAGGCCCATCGCACACCTGAACCCCTGGTCATTCCACAGTAATCCAATACACCAAACAGCTACTGAGGGTCTATGTGCAAGATGAAGTCACAGGTCTTTCCTTCCTTGGCTATGTAAATACCATTGGTCTCTTCTCCCATAAGCATTTAATTTGTGAATAGGTGATATGTGCTCATGGTTCAAAATCTAAAAATGTATACTAAAAGGCCTGCAGTGAAAATCTCCCTTCTACCCATGGCCTCCTCACCCCTGGCAACATGTAGTTGCTTCTGTTTGTTTCCTGTGTGTCCTTCCAGTGTCTATGTGCTCAAAACCAAATCCAACTCTATTATCTAATTTCCAACCTTGGACAATAAAGGTCAAGTTCTGCGCTTTGCTTTTTTTATTCAACCATGTGTCTTCGAGATCCTTCCATGACAACATACAGGGGGTTTCCTTATTCTGTTTCACAGCTGCATGGGATTCCACTTGTTCCACTAAATGGGCATAACTCCTTCAACCAGACCTTTACTGGTGGACATTTAGGTTATTTTCAGATCCTTGCTATGACCCCCCCCCCAAAATGCAGTGAAGACACTGACAATATTTCATTTTGCACATATGCAATTCTGTTAGGATAAATTCCTAGAAGCAAATTCCTTGGACAGAGACTAATAACGAAATACTGAAAAAATACTAAAAACACTTACGTTTGAGGTTAGTGTTACTGTGCCCGCAGTAACAACTCCCATTTATAAAGCATTTTATGAGGTGCTGATATTTTATCACCAAGGGAGGAATCATCAATACCGACCTCCTGGAAATTTGAGGGAACTGAGATTATGAGAAGCTACTTCTCATAGCTTCTCGTAGTTGTTGGGACTAAAACTGAAACCGGGACTTTTCATTCCAAAATTCCCTGTTTTCTATGTATAATGCTGCCTTCTGAATTAGCAAGGGAGGGGGAAAGGCAATTTTACTCCTCCCGAATTTACCATTTTCTGAAAACAGTTCCCTCCTTGGCTGAATATCTCTTCACTCTCTTAGATCTCCACCTTGAGAACTTAGTGGTACCATGGCCCCCATGCTTGTTTGGCCAAAGAATTGCGGATAAGCTACTTGCCAGATCACCCTACTTAAAAAGTCAGTGCAACTTAAGGTGGAATTGGAACTGGAAATTAAAACCGTTTTGTTCAGAATGGGGTTTAACGTTAAAACACCCTCCAGAGACCCCAGGGTGGCTCGGTTGGGCGTCCGGCTTGATTTCGTCTGAGGTCTTGATCTCAGGGTTGTAAGTTTGGGCCCAGTACGGAGACTACTTAATAAAACAAAACAAAAATACCCTCCGACAAACTGATCATCTGGTGGTCTTATTTCCAGAATAAGATCATTCTCTTGAAACCTTAAAAGAAATAGCGTGTCTCAACATCGACCAGGAATTTGTTAATTTGCCAGACGAAAACTGTAGAATTGGGTGGTAGACAGGGGAGTAGATAATGTGATCTAATTTTCAGAGATTTTTACTTCACTAAAGGACTTTGGATATACCTGAAATTTGGAAAAACTTAGATTCAATGACCGGTCAGGTCTTTTGAGCGGAAGGGTAAATTTTGCCCTTCTTGTGGAGAATTGTGGAGACAGATTAAGAGAAAATATATGACTCATCAAGGCCATTATTTTTCATTACAAAAACTGAAAAACTTTGTTAATTTACAGACCACTTCCAGGGGCACCTGGGTGGCTCAGTCAGTTGGGTGGACAACTCTTGATCTCAGCTTGGGTCTTGATCTCAGGGTCTTGAGTTCAAGCCCCACACTGGGCTCTAGAACCTGCTTAAATAAAAATAAAAATAAAGACAACATCCACAGAAAAGAAACTGATGATTGCAGGAGGTGGGGGAGCAAAATGGGTGAAGGGCAGTAGGAGATTTAGTTTTGGGTGAATGAGTCACAGGAATGACAGATACAACATAAGAAACAGAGCCAATGATATTGTAGTAGCACTGTATGATGACAGACGGTAACTACACTTGAGGTGAGCACAACACAATATATGAAGGTGTCCAATCACTATGCCTAAAACTAATACGTGTCAACTAGACTAAATATTTTTTTTAAAGATTTTATTTATTTATTTGACAGAGAGAGATCACAAGTAGACAGAGAGGCAGGCAGAGAGAGAGAGAGAGAGAGAGGGAAGCAGAGCAGAGAGCCCGATGCGGGCCTCGATCCCACGACCCTGAGATCATGACCCTGAGATCATGACCTGAGCCGAAGGCAGCAGCTTAACCCACTGAGCCACCCAGGCGCCCTTGACTAAATATTTTTTTAAAAGGCAATTTCCCCCACCAACTCTGCTTTAAATATTTTATTTCTTATATATTTTGCAGACTTTTTATTTGCTAATTCAATTCTTTCCCCCCAAAATCTGACTTAAACGAATGCATAAAAAAGTTAAAAACTACCCAGTGGAATCCACGTAAGACAACTTTGTGGACAAAACAGTTTGTCCCCTCTTCAATTCAGGTAACATGCATACATGCCCAGAAATGAGATTTTGTTATTTAAAGTGGTTTAATCTCTTAAAGACACTAATAGAACCCACAGAAAAATATATCCACACCTTAATGATGAGTTCTTGATTCACGCTGAGAGACGCACCTATCACTCCAATTTGGATAGTCCTGTTGATTTGACTGTGAGTGTTTCTCCTGGTGTGAAAAGCACAGGGAAGCCAATCAGAATGACCAAGGTTCTTGATGGACAGGAACCCAGATAAGAGGAGTTTAGTGCCTGTATGGGATCTAACAATTTGATTCCCATGAAAGGAATGCATACAGGGCTAAGGAGCCCCAAATGGTTGAAACCCTGCTACCACTTTGCTTTCCTGGGATTTCCTACTTTCCCATGTTTTGTCTACTTGCCCCCATTTTATTAACTTATTCTTTCTTTAGATTTATTAACACCACCGTTAATCTATTTTTCCTGAACTTTCCTCATGATAGGAATCACCTGGAGTGCTTGACCAAAGAAGATTTCTAAATAGAATTTCTAAAGGAAAGGCCTGGCATTCTGTATATTTAATAAACACCCAGGTGATTTTTACCAAGAGGGCTTGGGAACATTTAGTTCAGTGTATCTCAAAATATAATGTTCCTACAATCACCTGTTCCTGATGCCATTGGTCTGGAGAGGGTCCTAGATTCCCCATTCCTAACAAGCTCCCCTCTGGCCAGGGGACAGATGGCATTTTGAGTAAGAGGTAGTGGTGCTTTTCAAAAAGGTGCTCCTGGGCCAGCAGCCTGGGCCGCGCCACAGAACCTCCTAGAAGTGCCAATTCCTAGTCTACACGTAATGAATCAAACACTGGGGTGTGACCCAGCAATTTGTTTTAACAAGGCCTGCAGGTGAGATGTTGATGCATACTAAAATTCAAGAATCACTGATCTATAGAGGTCTGCTTCGCTGCCACTTACTGCTTCTGATTGGGAGATTATTTCATTGGAGATGAACTGCGCACATTTCTGATTCGATTCACGTTCTCTGTCTTCAGATAGTTTAACTCTATTTGGGATGATCCCTTACTAGCAGCTTTGTTAAATGTTTGGGAAATATCAGCAAGAAACTTCTCTTAGAATGTTGGGGGAGGGGGGACTTATTCCTTGGCCAGAGCAGGGTTCATAAATGCTTAAAGGGACCAGACGGCTCAAGAGAGAAGAGGTTAAAGCAAAGTGACGGGGTTTCAGGGAGAAGATCTGGCTTCAGAAAGCGGCTGTGCCTCTGCTCCCCCCAGCAGGTGCCAGGCCAGGCGGGGAAGTGGGCTCAGAGGAGTCACCTCTCCGACTGCTTAGAGGAAGCCAGAAAACCAACTTTTCACGTGGAATCTTGTGATTTTTAAACGTTGGCAAACTATTCAGTATTGTTGTCACTATTCTGTGTGCCTAACAAGCAAGGCTTCTGTTAGCAGCTGCATGTTGGAAGCACTGGTTAGGGAGGCCATTGATTCACTGGCCTGGCTCCTGAAGAAGAGAGAGCCGGCTCTGGAGGTCCTTGCTGGAAAACCCAAACCCAAACCTTTTATCACGCTCCTGGGAAAAGCCTGTCAATTCTTTTCTCTAAGCACTTCCTGGAGCAGCCACAGGTTTGAGCTCATAGAAACATGTGGAACATTTGTAATTGAAAAATGGACAGTGTCACATTGTGTGATCCATCTGGAAGAAAGAATATCTAAGAGTCAGGACAGCTCTGCTGTAGGGCAGACACAGATTCCATGAGTCCTGAGGCTTATACAATTTGGAGGGACCCTATTTAAGAAAAATATGTGAAATTATGAATACAAAGTTACTTATGGAAGTACAAAGAAACCTTAACCAAATGTGGGAAATGTTTACCCTTGAAAATTTTACAAAGAGCAGATGCTCACTGCCTTGGAAGGGCCCACCCAAGCTCAGGCCCTGGGGCGTCAGGTGTCCCCACACATCTGCCTCTGTCCTGGTGACCACTGGGATGCAGGCAGGGGTTAGGAGGGGCCTGGAGGGGCTGGTGTTCTGGGTTCTGGTGATGTTCTATTTCTTGACCTGCATGGGAAGGTGGATACCAGGGGGGTTTATTTTATGATTTGTTAAGCTGTTCACTTACATTTTTTATAGTTTTACGTATCTTTCATAATTTGAAACATTTGGCCCTTTTCTAAGTCAGCAAAAGTACACATTTCGTTGGGTAAACTAGTTCTTCAATAACATTTGTTGAATGAATGCAAAGTAAATGAACACCTTCACATCTATTCAGCCACTATGTATCAAGGGCCTAAATGTGTAAGGGTCCCTGCTCAGTAATTTGTTATTAAGTACATTATAGTAGGACATCTGGGTGGTTTAGTCGGCCTTCTGCTCAGGTCATGATCCCAGGGTCTGGGATCGAGCTCCCTTCAGGCTCCCTTCTCCCTTCCCCTCTGCCTGCTGCTCCCCTTGCTCATGCTCCCCCTCATTTTTTGTCAAAAATAAATAAATAAATAAATAAAATCTTTGGAAAAAAAATTATACTATTTGCTATTTAAGTAGAAGGAGAAGTAAACATTGTTTTGAGAGAGAGAGAGAGAGAGCGCTCATACATGCACCATGGTTGGGTGGGGGTAGGGGGTGACAGTGCAGGGAGAGAGGGAATCTTGAGCAGGCTCCACACCCAGGGGTTCAACCTCATGACCCTGAAATCATGATGTGAGCTGAAATCAAGAGTCAGATGCTTAACTGACTGAGCCACCTAGGTGCCCCTAAGTAAAATTTAATGAAAGAAATAAAATAGGGGTACCTGGCTGGATCAGTCAGTGGAGTATGTGACTCTTAATCTTGGGGTGATGGGTTTAAGTCCCACATTGGGTGTAGATCTTACTTAAAAAAATAATTATTTTATTTTATTTCATCATTTTAAAAGGTTAATCTTATTTTTTTTTACTATTTTATATATAAAACTAAAAATATAAAAATATATTATTTTATATATAAGCTGGATACAGGCTTTAAAAAGTAAAGATTTTAAAATACAATTAACCAAAGTTCTATTATTTATAGCTTTAAAATTTTTAAATCTACAATCATACAAATTTTTAAAATGTTAGATAGAAGTAATACAAAAAAGAAATTAGTATTTATTTAACATATTCTAAAAGCCAGCTGAATAATATTTTAAAATCATGTGTAATTCCACACACTAACTTAACCACTATTATTATTTCCTTCAATCTTTTATTTATAGGTATACTTCTTACATAGTTAAAGTCACAGTGTCCAGTGGGTGACTGGGTGGGTCAGTTGGTTAAGTGTCTGATTTTTGGTTTCGGCTCAGGTCATGATCTCAGGGTTGTGAGATCCGAGCCCTGCCCTGGGCTATGCTTGATGCAGAGTCTGCCTGAGCTTCTCTTCCTCTATTGTCCCCACCCTCACCCCACCGATCTAGTTCTTGCTCTACAAATAAATAAATATTTTTAAAAATTCATAGTGTCTATAAAATATCAATCCTGATTGTCTGTACCTAACACATCATAAGCATTTTCTATGTTGGTACATGGTCTTCATAATTCTAGTTTTAAAAACTGCATAATTATTCCTTAGCTATTCCCAGTAAATGGATAGAATATAATTTATATAATGATGCTTCTAATCTTAGACATTCAGATTATTTTTGATTTTTGCTATTATAAAATAATGCAGCACTTAACATTTTGATGTACATCGCTTTCTTTTCATATTACAGTCATATGCCTCAGGATACGTATCCCTCAATTTTCTTTTTCTTATAAATGCATGTATTTCATTTGTGTACAATGAAAAAGAACCAGAATTAGAGTGGAAGTGAGAGAAGGAAAAAGGTGGGGAGATGATATGAAAAGGAACATCCCTGCCCAGAGATATTCAAAATTTGTTCACCTTGATTGAATCCAAGACAGGACTTCAATTTTATTGCATTAAAATTCATAGAACACATTTTTCTCCTATCAGGGATGTTCTTCTGCATTCTGTTGGCCACCGTGGATGTTCTGCCCAAACTGGCAGGGTAGGTCTCTCTCTGGAGAATCCATTTCTCAGGTTGTCAGAAACTATGATAGCTATCAAGAAAGATTTTTAGTAGCCAAATGTTGCAGATTTGCAATTGCCTGATTATGCTCTAGATGACATTTCATTCCAACTTAAATGAAGAAATTGAGCATCTATATTGTTTCTATTTTCTGTATCAAAAATCTGGACAAGTAGTGTGGTGATTTTTTTTTTCTGATTTGTGAATGTAATTGCATGAAGAGTCATAAAAAGCTTTTTATTATACACTTAATTACCTTGTCTATGAAATCTGGGCATAAGTATGGGCAAAACACTCCAAGACAGGCATAAACAAAACACAATCCTTCTGCTCAAGCAATTTATATTTTAAGCAATAAGGAACATAAATGTGAGTCAATTAACCTTCTAAGAAAAGTTTATGTTCTAAAAAAAAAATAAATCTCTCTATATATTTTAAAACTATATATATGACACTCCAAGGAATGTAAACACAAACCGGACAGTTGAAGATCTTCAGGAATGACGGGGTGACTTTTTTAGGTGAGTTAATGATGTTGTATTTTTTTTCTAAAATCCTCTTCTTTTAGAGAGATGGAAATGAATTAGAATAAAATGAATTATATCTGAGATTTGCATCAAAATTATGCAGACCATGGGAATGGTTGGGACAAGGTTGACCTTGAGTTGATAATTGTCGAAGTTGGGGGAAGGGTACATTTGTGGGATTTAGTCTACTTTTGTATATATTTGAAAAATTTTATAAGTTACTACACCATATTTAGCTTTCCTTGGGCTATGAAGTCAAAGCACTAATTATGATTGGAG
This sequence comes from Mustela nigripes, assembly GCF_022355385.1. Lineage (NCBI taxonomy): Eukaryota > Metazoa > Chordata > Mammalia > Carnivora > Mustelidae > Mustela > Mustela nigripes. Next base: position 113,960,618 of record NC_081558.1, read on the forward strand.
CCTCAATGATCCACCAACAGCACATGGTACTCTCTCAACCTTCATATCCTACCCAGCCTGCCTGCCTGGGCTTTCTTCCCGGGCCTCTCCCCAGCTCTCACCATGAGCCTGGTCTGCCCTGCATTCCTTTGAGGTCCCTACCTGGAAGGAAGATGTTGACAAAGAAGCTTGGTTAGTGAGAAATCGTGTTTCCTTTGACCCCTGCTTGAACTTTCAGATCTATGTTTATTTGGGAATAAAATAGAAATGATTCAGCTTATGAATTTCCTCAGGGCCGGTGGAATCCTGAATTCTCTTAGATGACTTTATTCATTCTAAGCTCTAATTGAAACCGCAATGTGGAAACCGGTTGGCTCTTCTCTTATATATTCTATCTGTTCGGAGCAACAACATCTGCCAGCATCTCAATTCCTGCTTCCTTGGCATTGGATTGAATTAATCAATAGAGTATATAACTAACACACACAAAAAAAACCAAATAGAAAATCTTCCAGTAAAGCAAATGGAAAATTACAAGATAAAAACTTAACTTTTTGCAGCTTTTCAAGTCAGGTAAAAGAGATTCATTTTTCTTTCGATTTGAATTGTTTTGAATTAAAATTGAAATGGATAGTATAAACCTGAGATACTCTCAGAAACCATTTCTTTTGTTGTATTCCCTCTTTGTTGAAGCTCTTCCCCCTTAACTCATTGAATTATATCACTGTAATTACCCAAGTCACTGTTATTAAATAGAAAATCTTGTGCCACCATTTTAATTTTAGATTTACAGTAGACAAGATGATCCTATCAATGAGAAGGGAGTAAATTTTTAATATTTTGAAGGCTTAGCTATTCTAATTTAAATAACCAGTTTAATGGTTCCCAAACTCTCTGCCTTTTAGATTCTTTTTAATTATTTCTATAAACAGGGGCTTTTGGCATTAAAACAATTTTTTCCCCAACAAAAAACATATATTTATTAACAAGTCATCAAGTAACTTCTCCATTTTTTCAAAGTGTTCAAAGAACACACGTAGTTCATAACAAGCTTGGAAAAATATGTATTTTCACCCTGAACTAAAATAGCCCTAGCGAAAAGGAAAGAATTCCAATTTGTGAGCAGGTGAAAGCTTTTATTTTTTTCTTTAGCTAAGCCATTTCTGTTAGACTTTTTTTACATAGTGAAAATGGTCTGTGATCTATATTACCACCTTTGCAAACTGTAGTTGTGGTAATAGCTCTACTCATTAAATTGTGTCATTCAGAGCTCCTATAAAAGAACCTTGGTAGCAAAAAAAATAATAGGTTTTCTTAAAGACGATTTTTCCCTTTCTCATTGATAGGCATCACTACACATAAAATTGTGTGAACTAGTGAATAAACTTTTGGGTATATACTTTCTTACATTCTTTTCCTTCTGTGTTTTCTTGCTTTAAAACCAATGTCCCTGGCCATTGCCAGGGAGGAGAGGCATCTTGAGGCTGACCTGTGGACATGGGCTCATCAGGCAGGCAGGTGGTAAAACAAGGGGCTTATTTGGAAGTTCTTTATCTCCCTACTGACTGTCTCTTCTCCCCCTTGAGTGTTCAGCCTGGTTCAATTTGGTTCATTGGGCAGAGTGTTAGCGTAGTAGACAATACTGTAGGAGACCTACAAATGTAGGACGCATGGTTCCTGCTTTGGAGGATGTGAAGTCTAGTCATCAGTAGAGGAAAAATGACGTGGGCAGAAATACCTAAGCTGAGAGGCAAAATGAGCCAAATGCTCTAGAGATTTCAAACAGCCTGCTTGGACTTGAACAGGTATGTGTGTGTGTGTGTGTGTGTGTGTGCGCGCGCGCGCGACGTGCACGCACGTAGGGGGTTGTCACTTCTTGCCATAGGGACTGAGGAGCATGATGGAGGAACTGGATATTGAAAGAAGAGAAAGCCTGTAGAGGGTAGAGATAGGGAGATGGGGACAAGGATGTTGCTGACAGAGAAGAAGTACCATCAGGAGGTCTGTCTTGTTTGTCTATCTATGGAATTGGTCTTACATAATTGTGTGAGCTGGTTAAGCAGTCTCTCTGAACCTTTGTCTCCATGTCTAACATTGGAACTTGAAGGCCACCAGGAATGGACGTTGGATGTTAAAAGTAAGGGAGATCAGGAGAAGGCTGGAAGTCACAAGCATGAGATGGGATTTCATGAGGATGGACTGAAAGCTGTGTCAGTTCTTGTGATCTCTGACCTTGGCATCCAGGCTATTCTGCAGAAGGGAGGACCCTAGGTCACAGAGCTGAACACAAATACCTGGCTCAGGAGTTGGAGAAGCTGAAGGGAGAATCCAGGACAAAGAGAAGCTGCAAGCTTAGTTGCTGATTCATGCCAATGAGATGAATCAGCACATCAGCAAATTGTGTGTGAGCCACAAAATGGCCACTTCTCTTCTGCCCTCCAAATCTCCAAGAATCACCCTTATGGCCTACCCTAATAGAAAACATATAAGAAAGGGAATTCAGGGAAATAATAGACCAGATGCTTTCCACACCATCACAAAGTGTATCCAGAGTATGGAGCTTCTAAAAATTAAGTAAAGAATTAAGATGGTATCAACATAAGTGGCCATTGGAATTTTCTGAGCCAGAGGACCAACAGTGAACTTGACCTTAAGGACAATGAAGTGGTGAGCAGGACAGATTGGAGGGCCTGACTAGGAAGCTCCGAACTCTGGTGAGTAGTAGCAAGGGGATTCAGGAGGTTGGAGTAGAAAGGGAAGTGGCAAAGCTATGCCTAGAAATTTCACTGCTATGGCCAGTACACAAAGCTTGCTTTTGTATGTTTGGTGAAGAGAGTGGATCTACATACAAAGCACTGCCCGCCCTTGACATTGGTGCACTTGTCCAATCCATTTTCTTCAACATTAAAAATTTCAGTGGCCTGGGTCAAAGTCCCAAGTTTGTGACCCTAGAAGTTTGTGGTCCTAAAGAGAGAAGATCAGTGGATGTTTGTAATGTTTTATGACACCCAACAATAGCAATTGAAAATCCTTTTTGTGTTTGGGGAATTTTTCTCACTAAGAATCCTGCTGGAAGCCGGTACATCACTTAACCTAGGGAGACTCCAGTTTATAAGAAGACGGGAAGAAGCAGGCACCAAACAGAATCGCCTTTTTATTACTGAATAGTATTCTGTTATATGGATATTCCACATTTGCTTTATCCATTCACTAACTGACAAACATTTGAATATTTTCCAGGTTTTTTTTTTCTATTATGTATAATACTGCTGTAAATACTTTTGTACCTGTCTTCTGGATAAACATCTACTAGTGCAATTGCTGGTAACTTTAAGTTGTAAGAAACTGCCAAACAATTGTCCAGGTTTCCATTATACATTTCCATCAGCAGGGCATGAGGATCAGGTTTCTCTGCATGTTCACCCAAACTTGGGAAGGTCCATCTTTTTAATTATAGCCATTCTTGTGGATGTGTAGTGCTATCTTGTGGTTTTAATTTGCATTTTCCCAATGACCAATGATGTTGAATTTCCATATAAATTTTGGGGTCAACTCATCAACTTCTACAAAGCCTACTGGGGTTTTGATAGGGATTGCACTGAATCTATACAACTATTTAGGGGAGATTTGCCATCCTTTCAATCTTGAATCTTTGAATCCATGAACACAGGACATTTCTCACTTATTTAGATCTTCTTTAATTTCTCTCAGCAATGTTTTATAATTTTCAGTGTACAAATCTTTCACTTCTTTTGTTAAATTTATTCCCAATTATTATTTTTTGACCCTGTTGTGAGTGAAATTGTTTTCTTAATTTTAGATTTTTTGTTACTAGTGTATGGTAATACTATTGATTTTTAAATTTTTGATCTTGTATCCAGTGGCCTTGCTGAATTCATTTTTTTGTTCTAACCGCTTTGGGCAGGGGCTGGGGGACTCCTTAGAGTTTCCTCTGTATAGGACAATATCATCTGAGTATAAAGATAGTTTTACTTCTTTTTTCTAATCTGGATACCTTAAACATTTTTTTCTTATTGAACTGGTTAGAACCTCAGTTCAAGGTTGATTAGAGGTCGAAATCGTAAGTATCTTCACCTTATTCCCATTATAGGGAGAAGTAGTCAGTCTTTCACAATCAAGTATGATAACACTAGTTTTGTTTTGTTTGTTTTGGGGTTTTTTGTAGATGCTCTTTATCAGGTAAGGAACTTCCCTTTTATTCCTAGTTTGTTGAGCATTTTTACCATGCATGGAGTTAGGTTTTGTTTAAATGCTTTTTCTGCATCTATTGAGATGGTTGTATTGTTGTTTTTTTTAATCCTTTTTTTCTTCCATCACTTTTCTTTTTTCCTTTTTAAAGATTTTATTTATTTATTTGTCAGAGAGAGAAAAAAACACAAGCAGGTGGAGCAGGCAGAGGGAGAAGCAGGCTCCCCACTGAGCAAGGAGTGTGATGCGAAACACAATCCCAGGACCCTGGGATCATGACCTGAGGTGAAGGCAGACCCTTAATGATTGAGCCACCCAGGTGTCCCTGATTGTATTGTTTTTGTCTTGATCCTACTAATATAGTATATTACATTAGCTGCTTTTCAACTATGAAACCAACCTTGCATTCCTGTGTACATGGTCATGGTATATAATTCTTTCATACATCATTGAATTTGCTTTGCTAATATTTTTTAAAGGGTTTTTGCATTTATGTATTAAGTCTGTAGTTTTGTGAGGGTTTTTTGTTGTTGTTGTTCTTTTTGGTTTCACATCAGGAGAATACTGACTTCATGGAATTGACATTTGTCTTGCTTCTATAGACAGGTAAATAGAATTTGCATTATTGTAATTCTTGCATTTATTTGTTTCTTCCTTTTGAGAAACAAGTTTTATAAGTTATTTTAAAAACAGAAACTAGATCTTATCTACTGGTTTGATTACCAAAATTTATAAATGTTTCATCTGAGAACCCATGCAGGGTCCTCTCTTCACACTATCTGTTGATTGCAGACGGGGGCAGAGACAGATGGCATACCAGGACCTAAGTACCTCAAAGTCAAACTTCCCAACTGATCTCAGACAGAAGAGAAAGCTGTGATCAGTTTTCTTTTTCTCTTTTTCTCTTCTGTAGTGTAGAGGGATAGAAAAATGTTTCTTGAGTAGTCATTTACCATTGTTGTAACTTCTTATCATTGACCCTTGAGCTATGGGGAAGAAATGTGATAATTATATATATATTACCAGTCAAATTCACTCTGCTGATCAAAGTGTCTTTTTTTTTTTTTTTTAAGATTTCATTTATTGAGAGAGAGAGAGAGAGCACAGTGGGGGACAGAAGGGGAGGGAGAAGACAAGGACAAGCAGACTCCCTGCTGAGTGGGGAGCCCAACACAGGGCTCGATCCTAGGACCCTGAGATCATGACCTGAGCTGAAGTCTGATGCCTAACTGACTGAGCCACCCAGGCGCCCCCAAAGTGTTTCTAGATGCCAAAGCCATATCAAGTGTTAGAAGAATCTTTGTGTTGATACAGTGTTTGGAAGGAATCGACTATCTAGCCAGTGTTTCCCTCCTTGTGTAATCTTAATATTTGTTATAATCATGGTTGATTTGGGTTATTTTTCAGTGTATGAAACATAAAGAACAATCACAATGCTCTACTTGAGGGTACCTTTTGATTAAAGAGGCATCTAAACATAATAGGAAAGAACTGCTTTTTTTTCCCCCCAACATCACTTTAAACAACTTTCTTCTTCTCGAAATAAACCAAGTCACCTCAGACTGAGACTCACTGCTATTCATTCTTTAGAAGGTCACTCATGTGTTACCTCTTTCAGATTGAGCCGGTACCCACCACAGCATTGCCTATGCTCTCTCAGTTATTCTCCACACAATACTTGGAGGTATAGGTATTTTATAGATGAAGAAACTGGGGCTCATATTAAGAAATATGCCAACATTGGGGCACCTAGGTGGCTCAGTGGGTTAAGCCTCTACCTTCAGCTCAGGTCTTGATCTCAGGGTCCTGGGATCGAGCCCCACATCGGGCTCTTTGCTCAGTGGGGAGCCTGCTTCCCCCACTCTCTCTGCCTGCCTCTCTGCCTACTTGTGATCTCTCTCTCCGGCAAATAAATAAATGAAATGGTAAAAAAAAAAAAAGAAAAAAAAGAAAAAAAGAAAAAGAAATATGCCAACATCACCTTTTTTAAAAAGATTTTATTTATTTATTTATTTATTTATTTGAGAAAGAGAGACCAAGATAGTGACAGAGATCACAAGTGGGGAGGAGAGGAGAAGCAGTCTCCCCACAGGGAGCCCAAAGTGGGGCTGGATCCCAGGATCTGGGTATCATGACCCGAGCCAAAGGCAGCTGCTTAACTGACTGAGTGACCCAGGCTCCCGGCCAGCATCACCTTTATAATAAAATGGTAGAGTCTGCTTTCGGTGCTGATCTAGGTAATTGAAGCTCACCCTCTCCTGCTACACACAGCCACTGGCTCCCCTCACCCCCCAGAGTCCTGCTGGGCTTCTCAAATGCAGTACCTGTAAGCCTTCTCAGAGACCCTTTTCTCACCCTCCCCCAGAGTTTCCACATCACCTGATCCTGGGCTCCTGGGGTGGGTGGGCAGGGACACCAGGACTGGTTGGAACTTTCTTTGTATGTCTAGTACCTCATACTGTGGCTGATGTGCAGGTATTCAATGATTGTCAAAATAATGACCTAGTGGCAGAAATTATGCTTCCCAGACTTTTGAGGAAAGCTCAGATTTGAAACTGGAAGGAAATCAGGAATTTATCTAACCCAGACTTGCCAGTCAGTGGAGTTGAGGCTCCAAGAAGAGAGCTGTGATTTGCCCAGTTATCTGGAGATAGCCAAATTAGAACATAGTTGTCTTAGTCCATGGCTTTCTCAGGGAACCCACAGGCCAGTTTCTGACATTTCAAAGCTGATGCCACTCTTCAGTTTGTAGGTATATAAAGGTAATGCACATGTAAAAATAATAACAAGGGATCTGACTTTTAAATCATGTAGAGGTAACATGGCATGAAAAAAGTTCTAACTACAGTGACTTCATGAGGGACTTAAGACTATTCATTACTTCTTTTGAGAAATCATCTGAAGGACTGGAATCAAATTTTAAGACTTTTCTCAGCTGAAACATCAAACCCTTGGGCATGGGGGACTGGACTAAGAACTTGGGCTCTGAGCCAGACACTTCACCCAGGGTGTGACTGTCATATGTGCCCAGCCTGAGTGAGGCGTTCGCTTACACATTTCACAGCTCTGTTTTTACTCTGTGGGGCTGGATCCTCTAGATCAGGAATGAAAATAATCCCTTCTTCTCTCCTGGCCCCTCCCACGGGCTGTTTCTTCCAGCCAGACCTGATCTGCCAATTGTGCTGTCACCAGCGCTCACCCACCAGGCCTGACCCTGGGCCACCGTGCTTCCTTACCACTAAACCCTCATCCCCCGTACCCCTCTTTTAGGTCAGGCTGTCAACAAAATCGGGGGACCGCTTCAAATTCTCTAAAATTCATTGTTTTGTTTCGAAGTGGTGATATGCAACCACAATATTTTCCTTCCAGTTGTCTGAGGGTGGCCACGTCACGCATTTTGTCTCTGAAGTTCTCGGCCCAATGGTTTCCTCTCCCGAATGTCCTGAAGGGTCCTCTCAACATATGAACCCATTTGGGTTTCACTTGCAGATTCCTTCACTGACTGCTTCTTTCTGTAGATTTGCTTTCAAAATGATAACCTTATATTAGGAGCTTCGTGATTTTTATCATTTTTTTCTCTTTCTTAGGGCTGTAAGCTAATCTGACCCCATTTTTTTTTTCTAGTTGAAACACCTTAGCTTCCCCAATTCTAAATAGTTTTGTCCTACTCTTGGTTATATATAGATATAACCAATTTATTTGGTTTTCATTTATTTCCTGGAAGTAAGAGTACTTATTTCTCCCACTGGTTATCTATTTCCAGGTAAGACACTGTCTGGACCTGTGCTGGCCAATGTAGTAGCCATTACCATGTGTGGCAACAGAACACTTGAAATGTGACTAGTCCAAATTAAGATGTACTTTAAGTATAAAATACAGATCAGATTTTCAAGACCTGCTCTGAAAGAAAGAATGTAAACTATCTCGGTAATATCTTAGGTTGAGTACATGTTGATATTTTGGATCTCTTAGGTTAAATATTAAAAATGAAACAGGGTAAGCCTGTTTCTTCCCAGTCTTCTAAATGTCAGTATTAGAAAATGTAAAATTTCCTATGTGCCTCACATTCATAGCATGTATTATATTTGCCATACAGTGCTAGTCCAGGTACTTCATACACTTAGAAATGATTGGATGAACGAATGAATGAGATAAGCTCTACTTTCCTGATCTCTGAGGACAGCTCCTAATTGTCTACCAGGAAAGAATCAAACAAACTCCGGGTTTGATTGGACCTTACCACAATTCAACCCAATCTTCTCATTTTGTAATTGAGAATACCCAGTCCCAGAGAAATTTGCATGCCTTCTGTACTATGCGCTGAATAAAGACAGGAAGGGAAGTTGTTGTTGATTTAATACTGGCATTTTCTCTGTCATCATCAGTGGCAAATGCCTTAGTGAAGATACCCAAAGCATCCAGGGACAAACACTCTGGATTCTGGAGGGCTATCAACTGTACTACCTGTAGAACTATTTCAGCCTTCACAATTTCAATGAATTTACTCTCTGCAGCTGACCAGGGCTGTCTAAAACAGACACATAGCCTGAGCTGAAGTCTCATGTGGGAGGGGTCAAGTGGGACTGGGCGGGGAGGTCCAGGATTGACACCTGGGGATAGTGGGACATTGTGACATCATCAGTGATGGTCTCAGATGGTTTCCCATTGCTGGGCCTCCAGTCTCAGCTGACCCTGCAAGGCCATTCCTCTACCATGAGTGTGGAGCAGCTAAAATCAACAGATCCACATGTACCTTGAGGTGACAGACTGGTTCTGGTGAATACTCCCTTTTCCTGTTTAGAGGAGACCCTTCTCTTTGCTCTTTTGTGTGAAGAGGACAATGGTGCTCATTCTTCTAAGGATTCCTTAAGGTTTATCCTTTTGTCCGGATTAAGGATTCCTATTCAAATAGTTCAGAATGCAGGGGGAAAGAGTCCCAGGCAGTCATTCATTTCTTCAGGTCACACTATTCATTCTTACTAGGGAAAGGAGAGCCAAAAGGCTTCAATTTCTTCCCCTGCTCTGGTGAGTTAGGCATTAATTTGGGGCTCTGGCTCTCACATTAGATTCCTTGCAACTGCACTAAGGCCTGTCCCTGCCCCTGTGGCCTTGTCCTGTCTGCTTCACCCTTTAAAATATTATCATTCTGGATCAATAAGACTGAAATGCCACGTTTTACTCAAACTAAAATAGGTTGCATTGGTCAGTCTCATTTACTCCTATGTATTTATAACTAGGCGGGCTTGAATTCAATAAGCACATTTATGTAAATGTTGGGCAAAATCAAGTCCACCCAAGTGAAGTGTGGGAGGGTGGTGGCTGTGGATCCCAGACTAGTGCCTTTGAACTGTAACTATGTATACATGGTTCCCCTGCAGGCTTAATTTTAGCTAGATGAACTACCCGAAATGTTAGCAATCTGTCTCTTCAGATTACTTTTGCTCTTTCCCTTTGCTACAAGACAGATTTTAAAAGTATGGAATCCTTGGTTTCTTTAAACAGAACTGTAACAATTTTATCAGAGATTATATTTATCTTGACATGAATTTTTAAGCATCCAAGGCAATATGCATTTTCAAATAGTTGCATGTTTTACCTTGAAAAGTTACACTATCTATAAATACTCTATATTAATGTGTCCATGTAGCTATAATGCACAGTGAATATATATATGTATACATGTACTTTCTCTGTGTGTATATAGACACACATATATTATATATAGAGATGTGTGTGTCTATAGATACAGAAGGAATGAGAATAGTGGATTTCAGCTGGATGGTTCCACCTTATTTCTTATTTTGTGTTGAGATTGTCACTTAGGAAATAATCTTTGAAAATTCTGCTCTTAAAAAAACCCCTCAAAGTCTTAACTTAAATATCTGAAACCTCATGACAAAAAAGTATCGTGAACATGTTAAGGAATATTCCTCAGTTGATCACATATTGTAATCTGTGCTTTATCTTCGGGACTTTTCCATTTCAAAAATAATCGGGACAATTTTAACAAATATGTTTCTCTCAATAACGATGACTGAGTAATAATTCTCCATTTCACATTCAGTTCTGTAGCTTGTAAGCGCTGTAATGGGTACAGTTGCTACTACATTTACCATCTGACCATATGGTGTAACATACATCTGCCAAAGAGGACAGACATTCCTTTACAATAACAAACATAGGCATAGTCTTAAGGCAAATCGGCAGACATCAGATATCTCCCATCTATTATCATGCAGCACATTCTATGTCATATATGTCAGATACTTGCTTTGACACTGAAAACTCCAAGATGTGTGCAGCAAGGTCTCTGACCTGGAGGAGTACACAGTCTGGCAGGGGACGTGGTCATGCAGGCAGATGATTATCCTGTGATGTCACGATGTCCTGAGTGTAATAGAAGCACATACGAGGTATCACAAGTGCAGAAAGAAAAACAATGCCTAACTGCTGGAATCCAGGAATGAATGAGGTCAGGAGATAACCACAGAGAAGATGGTCTTTGAATTGAGTATGAGGTCTTGGTTGGAAATACAGTGTGGTGGTTAAAAGAATCGTCTGCAGCCAGACTACATGGGTTTAAAAATCCCAGCTCTACGGCTTAGCAGCCAAGGAAACTTAGGCATGTTACTTAACCTTTCTGTGCTTCTGTTTCTTCCTCTGTAGAATGGGCATAATCACTGGGCACAGTTCATAGGGCTGAAGTGAGGATTTTGTAAGTTAGTGTGTGCCATGGGCTCAGAACAGTGCATGGCACATGGAAAGCTCTCAAACAGTATCAGCTTCAATACAGGGATAGCAGGAGGAAAGAAAGCAACTGAGTACTGCAGGCTTGGCTTATCAAAATTGAAATTTGAGGTGTATTTGTGTGGAAGGTGGGGGGAAATGACAAGGTTGGTGGACAGATTATGGCGAGAGAACCTCATATGCCACACCCATGAGACTCGTGTTTATGGGGCCTGTAGAGAATTTTAAGGAACAAATTTGGGTTTGTATTATAGAAAGATACGTCTGGAGCAATGGGGAATGAGTAAAGGCCAGATTAGTTAGGAGGTTACTGATGAGAAGAGATATGATCAAGGCTCTGCTGGGGGATGGAGGGTAGGGTGGAGAGTCAAAGTTAAAACTGATAAGACCTGGTGACGATTAGATTAAGGGGTTGAGGTAGAAGTAATTGTGCATGACTCTTGGACTTCTAGTTTGGGTGATGTGGTAAAAAGACTGGAGGAAAAGCAGGCTTGGGATAAGGTTTGGGATTTGTCAAAATTGATGGGCCTGTGATGGTGATGGGACCAAATTAGTGTTTAGGCCTGCCACTCAGGAACTGGAAGTCAAGATTCAGTACTCCTCAAGATCAAGGTAGCAGCTGACATTGTGGAAATGTGAGTGTAACAGGAGGAGATTCACTGATGGTTCAGGACCATTTCAGAGCCAAAGAAAGCCGAGCCAGCAAAGGAGAGTATTCATAGAAGAAGGAGGAAAATGTAGAAGAAAGTGGAATCATGGAAAATGATGGAGAGGAAATTCAAGGAGGAAGTGTTCAGATGCAGGAGAGAGGTCAAGTAGAATGAGAACTGAGAAATGTACTTTGGATCTGGCAATTAGAAAAAGAGTTTAAGAAAACCTGTGAGTTACTACCTTGGTTAAATATAACACTGTGGAGAAAGAGATACAGTGAATCCTTTTCATTAAGACCCTAGATGTTAGTTCATATTTCAGGTCAACTCTGGGGGAATTCCTGGAGAACCTCCAGGGATGTGGGCCAGCTTCAGGCTGGCTACACAAAGCAGATCTGTCCTGCCCTCAAGGAGCTGTTTACCCAAAACCTAGCAAGGGGCTGTGGTGGCCAAAGATCTGTCTTAGTAGAGGTCTGGAAACTCCTGATATATGGCTGGCTCCAGGAAGTGTTAAGGGGCCCTGGGGAGTTGCCAAAGAAGTTCTGTGGCTTTGATAAAAACTTCAAAGCCCTGAAGTTACAGGGTTGATCTGGTAGCTTATGCCCGTGTTGGAGGGAAAAAGGTGTTGGTGAGGATAGTGGTTAAGAGGTTGATTCAAGTTGGTTCTGTTCTGGAACACATCCAAACTCTTGGCTCAGTCTTAGATGTGATTTTTTCTGATTAGGTTTGCTTCATTACCTGTTTTCTTATTTCCTTCCTGTAGGTAAGTGTCTCATCTGTCCAACTGGTTAGTCAATTTCTTAAGGATAAGGACCATACTCCAAACTGTTTTGAACTCCCTGTAAGCACATTCCTGTCCAACTGAACCCTAGCTCAGAATCCTGGTATCCTCAGCCTCACTGGACTTAGAACCAAGAATAGATCAAGCCTGTACGATGCACCTGGCGTGACGTCAACCATCAGCCAAAAAAAAAAAAAAAAAAAAAAAAAAAATTCCACAGTACTTCCCAAAACTTATCCTAGTAAGGTTGACCTAAGAGGATATTTAGAGCAAATAGTAGGTGTTGATACTGCAATTTTTGGATGCGCTGGGCCTTGACCCCTCAGAGAACTCCAAGGCCACCACTCTGGTCTCCCAGTGGACATTTAGGTCTGGGAAGAAACTGTGCCAGGCTGAAGGACATTATGGATCCCACGTGGCTAGACTAAGGTCTCCTCTGGTATGTCCACACAGGGGACCTGATGCAGTCCAGATATTGCACCCGGGGGGCCAAGATGGAAACACAGGGTGGAAGTGTTTTCACTTCTTTTCTTTTCTTTTTTTTTTTTTATTGATGGGGAGGGGTGGCTTGGGATGGATCTAGCGCCTCGGTCCTATCCCTTCCAATCTCCCTCGGCTGCTCAGGTTATTGGCCACCACTCGTCCCCTCCTCGAAACGGTCTAGACACAGCCGGCACCGTCCTCCGGCGGAAGGAGCGCGTAGGAAGCGGAGGTGGGTGTCCCCCGGCCCCCACCCCGCCGGAGACCGACCGGCGCGACGGGAGGATGTCAGCGCGTGGAGGGGCGTGCGTCGCCCCCCTTCCTCCCCCGCCCGCGCCCCCCGCCCTGGGGGACCCCGCGCCCAGGGGAAGCCCCACGCGGGGTGCCGGACGCCCGCCCCAGTCCCTCCGCCTCCCCGAGGCCCGGGGCTGCCTCCTCGGGCCGCGCTGGGGCCGCCCCGCACTGCGCATGAGCGGGAGCCCGGCAAGCCCGTGAGAGGAGCCGCCGCCGCCGCCGCCGTCCATTCGCTGCGGAGCCGGAGGAGGAGGGGAGAGGCCTGGAGGACACCAACATGGTGAGGCACTGCGGCCGCCCGGCCGCCCGCCCCGCCGGCTGGGGGCCGGCGCAGCTGCGCACCCCCGCCCCGCCGCCCTCCGCCCCGTGGCGACCCCGCCGCCCCGAGCCTCGGCCCGCGGCCTCCGTCCGCTCCTCGGCGGGGCTCTCCTTCCCTCCTCTCCCTTCCTCCTTCGCCCCTTCCCGCCCGGGCGCCGCCGCTACGCGAGAGCCGAGGAGGCGGAGCGGAGCTGGGCCTAGTCGGGAGCCCCGGGGAGTTTGGGGCGCGGGGCGCGGCCCCCGGTGCCTCTCGCCCAACCCGGCGCGAGGGGAGGAGGCGTTGGGGCTGGGGGAGGGGATGGGGCAACGGCCCTGCCCCTGCCGGGCCCCCTCGCCGGCTCCATTGTGTCTGGCCCGGGACCGGGGTCCGGGGTTCCGGGTGAGGAGCCTCCCCCCGCCCCGGAGCCGGGGCTTCCCCCTCCGCCCCGCCGGCGAGAAGGAAAGACTTTCCCGGTGCTCCTCTCCCTCCTCCGCTCCGGTTCCAACACCCCTCAAGTCTCCAGGCTGTTTCGCTTGGGGTGGGGTATTAGCCCTTTTCCTTTCTCCATCACCTCTTGATGCGTCCCATGCTTTTGGAAAATGAGAGTTTAACTGGCCAGTTGGTGGAGGTTATAGTCGCCTCTCCGCTCAGAACATGGGAAACCGCTGAGCTTGGGGGACTTGGCCGGGGCGGGGGGGGGGGCAGGGAGTACGGAAGTGCAACCTGTTCTCATTTTATAAAATTAGGAGAAACAGACTTGCTACCTTTTGAGCACATGTTTAATTTGCTTGGGATGGGAGGAGTAATTGCTTTATTTTGCCAGTTAAAGACCATTTGTGATTTTTAAAAAACAGTTTGTCAAGTTATTCGCCTCTTCTTTTTCTTTGGGGGACCCCCCCCCCCAACAACAGTCTTCTTAGGAGCTTGAAAAAGTAGTAATCAAGTTATCTGTTTACATTTTGGTAATCTTGTACCTGACTCTCTTGGGTTCTCTTTTTTCCAGAAGTGATGTTTGTATTATAGTTTGAGCATGAGTTGAATTCCATGCAGGTTACTGTATGAATAGACAGTAAAAATGATATTGCTGTCCTTTTGCTCATGGGGAACATAAAGACCTCTTTGAGGACGGTATATGTGTGTGTCTGTGTTAAGGGATTGTCCCAGTATCTTTGTTTTTAGTTGGGCTTATTTCTGCTGAATAACACTTATCTAGCTCCAGCCTCTAACTTGGCAGAATTTCGGTGTCACTTATGGATATGTGGTTTGGTTTGTCATACATTCCATGGTAAGTTTCGTGAAAATTTGCCATTTGTATTTGTAAGAAAACCTGCCATAAAGTACAGGTTAATCTTTGGATTGACATTGCTGTGTTCAAAGATCTACGAGGGCATCTAAACATTTTCTAAATTTTAAAGTATTTTGAGGGTCATAGACATTACTCCTGGAGTTTTTTTTAGGCTCTTGGCATGTAGATAAGTAGGAAGTTTGAAGTAATGAAATATAATTCCCTGGTAAACACTCTGTGAGAGCACTGTAATGTGCTCTGTTTATAATAGTCTGTAAATCAGAAGCATCCTCTAACTGGCTCTTGATAATGCTCATCACCTGCTCAGGAATTCAGGATTAATGTGGTTCATGCAAGAGTTCAGCTTGGATTGGAGCTTGTAAGCTTCTGTCCTTTTGTTAATATTACGTTAGCTAGTTTTGGAACTTAGCCATAACTCATCTAATGATACCCGTAGTGGCAACATATCACTAATTTAAAACACTTTCTGTGGCTGAACTCAGATCATGTCACTAGAATTGTCTTGGTATGCTCTTGTTAGTTTAGAAACTCAGTCACCATGCACTCTAATAGAAGTTAGGCCATAGATTTTTCTAGTTAAGTTTCTCATCATAAATTAAAATTGTTTCTTGACAAAATTTTTGGGCTGGTATTTCTCAGTATGTGTAACTCAGCCTATTTCTAGAAGACATGTTATTGTTAATTCCAGGGTAAATGATAGGATATCTGAAATATTTTGTGTAAAAAATGTTCAGTTAGCCCTACCTGACACATACATAGACCAAAAATAATTTCAAAACTAGACAATATTCTGTTATTCCTGAAAATCTTTTAAAAAGTATTCAGCATTTCTGGGTTGTTTTCTTATTTGTAAGATGACAGGATCGAATTTGATGATTTCTAAAGTTCTATTAAGATAAAAATTTTGATTCTTAATTTCATCTAGTGTAAAAAGTGTGTGCCAGGTAACCTACTAAATTTTTATATTCATGGCATAGGATTTTTAGACCAGAAATGGTTCCAGAGATCATCTGTTTTATTCCTCTTCCCTTTTACAGAAGAAGAAATTGAGGATCAAGGAGGTTTTGAGGTTCAAATTTGCAAAACTGTTGCAGAACTGAAACTTTTTCTCCTGATTTACTATTTCTGCCAATATTTGTGGTACATGTTATCTTAACTCAGATGGAATCTAGAAAAATTGTTGAAAATTGGATTTGATATTAAATTATAGTGTTCTTGTAAGAGGAAAACCCATGTGTTATTAATGAATATGTCAAATGGATGACTAATGATGTTAATTATAATGCTTTTAATGGCTTTTTAAAAAATGTGGACTTAGAAATTTAAGTTCGTACCTTCAGCAAATATAGAGTTTAAGTCCAAATGAAGGTAGTCCTGTTTAAGTTTGTCTTTTTAGAACTTATTTCACATTCTTTTGCATATCCACAAGTAAATTAAAGGAGGGCCTTAATTCATTTCAGCAATTATTTATTAAACACTGTGTCAAGCATTGTTCTGGGCATTGGGAATATGTGTGTGTGTATGTGTGTATTTTTTGTGTTTTACAGAAAAAATGAAAATCCCTCCTCTTGTGAGGGCTACATTTTAGTAGGGAGACACAAATAAACATAGTATATATTTTTCTTATACTATGTTAGAAGGTATTAACTGCTGTGGGAGAAAACAGTGTTAAGGAGGGGTATTGGGAAAAGGGTGGGGACACATTGGTAGTGGGTTTGCAGAATGGTGTCTGCATCAATGATGAGGTGAATTTTGAGCAGACTAGGAGATGAAGCATTAAGCCATGCAGAAATGTAGTAAGACCAGTGTGGCTGGAGCACTGTATGGCGGCAACGGGTATTTGGGCATTAGAGCCGATGAGATCTGAGTGGTAAGGAGTAGAGATGGGTGGGTATGGGTGGGCATTGTAAGGATACTGGGTTTTTACTCCAAGAGAAATGGGAAGCCACTGAAGGATTCTGAGCGGTATGATAGATTCTTCTCTTCTCTTATAGAGTCCAGTTACAATATTATAGGCAATAATTTTTTTTTAAAGATTATTTATTTATTTGACAGAGAGAGCGCAAGTAGGCAGAGGCAGGGGGGGTAGGTGGGGGCAAAGCAGGGTCTCTGCCCAGCAGGGAGTCCGATGCAGGGCTCTATCCCAGGACCCTGAGATCAGGACCTGAGCCGAAGGCAGAGGCTTAGCCCACTGAGCCACCTAGGTGTCCCTGTAGGCAGTAATTTTTAAAGCAGTTTTTAAAAACAACAAAACCCTTAGTATAATTTTCTTTACCTTGCAACTTCTGTGTATAGGGTTTTCAATTTGTTTAAGATGACTCTCTAGTATTCATTAAAAACTAGTTGAACATTGAGTTTACCTAACCATGCTAATTAATAAAAACAACAAAACCTCTTCCATGTATTGCTTTTGAATATGTTCTAGTCGTTTGTACATAGTTTAGTAGCTATATGCAGAAAGTTGGGCCTCTGAAGAGAAGGAAGGACATTAACATTTATTGAGAACATACTGTCTGCTAGTCAGGCAATTTACAACTCTTATTAATCTTCAGTCTTGACATGGGTATTGCTAAGTCCTTTTAACATATCTGGGAATGGGGATTTAGCAGTTCTAAATGATTTGACCAGGGTTAAAGAGCTAGTATGTGGCAGAGCATGACTTAGAAGCCTGGTCTCTGATTAGCACACTTTATCTACGTCCCCATCCCCCCCCCCCCCCCTTTTTTTTTTTTTTAAACCCAGCAAATGCTCTTTCAGTATAGGTGTGGAATTTTTTATTAGTTTCACTCTTGTTTCTTTGTTATCATATTTCCTAGTGACCTAGTTGTTTCTGTATCAAATGAAATGATCTGATGTAAACATTTAAGTAACTGAAAAACTTTAAACTCTCTCGGTACATACAGTAAAAAAGTTGAAAGTAAAATAAACTCTCCTGGTGGTGGTGGTTTGTTTTGTTTTAAGCTTAAAAAAAGCCGAGCTCATTGAGTCAAGTTGCTGTTTCCATTATGGTCTTATAGGTTGGGTCAAGCATAATGAAAATCTGTGAGAAACCTCCTTTTTGAATTTCAGCTTGTGCTGTTCAAGGTGTATGAGCTGTATGAGCCATGACATTTGATGAAGAGAAATAGTTCCAGATAGGATTCAGTTGCTTTGTGGACACAAATAAGCTCTTGAATAACCTGCTGACTAGTTTACTAGTTTACCTCGTCATTTTAGGTGTACATACCCCACCTAAGAAAAAGCAAAAACAGCAGAGAAAAATGCCACTAAAGCATTTTCATTACTGTGTTGAATCCCTTTTGTGTAATTAGTACCCAATTACGAATGGTGATTAGGCTGCTTGTTGGCATTGTAAAATTTTAAGAGAGATTTACTTTTAAAGAGTTCTTTTCTAAAGAATTCTTTTGCATTATACCTGTGAATCCTGCAACACAACGTGGTGTTCTGCAGCAGAGATAAATTGCTGAAGTTCATGGCCCATATCTTTGTTATATTAGGATATTTTCATTTCAGTAAACTTTTAGAGTGCTTATTTATTATTCATAGGATTCTAAAATTTTTGGAATTAGGATTTGAATAGATCCAGATCTTAGAATTAGGAGATTTCAATTTTTAAGGATCATTTATATATGAAATAAGTATCACATGACTCTTAAATATTAGTCATCATTATAAGTTATTTAACTATGAAACCTCTTAAAATCTCATTTAATTCTTTTTGTTTTGTTTTCGCCTGAGTAATCTTTTTGTTAATTCTAGATTTCTTTAGAGAAGATGTTTATGGAGAGGAGAAGCAAGTTTAAATTAGCTACCTTGACTGATTGTTAGAAGTTCAAAAATTAGTTTGGGGGGAGCCAGTTGAAATATGATGGCTAACAGAAGTATTTTAAGGGGGTTATTTCTGTTCTATTATAGATAATCAGGATTTAGTAAAAATAACTTTTTAATAGAACAGTCTGAAATCAAAACATTATATTCTGTTTACAGTGGAAGTTATCTTTTGGATATCTAGTAATTCTTAGGGTGAGGAGAAGAAAATCCTTTAAATTTCTGTCAACAGAATACTTTTTTTAGTATATTAAAAACACTTTTAAAAAATTTTTAAGTAGGTACCATACCCACCGTGGGGCTTGAACTCACAACCCTGAGGTCAAGAGTCTCCTGCTCTACTGATTGAGCCAACCAGGTACCCTGGGATACTTTTTTAAAACCTATGAGGAAGATCATACTGAACCAAACAAAACTGAGAAACATACAAAACCAGTTTGAATCTTACAAGTATACTTTCTGTAGTATTTTTTTTTTCAGATGAGTTGCTATTATATAAAACATCATTGACAACAATAATTGTATAATTGCACATTCAATTTAGTGTTAGTACGACACATCTTAAAGAAGAGTTGGTCATTGTAAGTACAGGAAGTTTATGGAAGAATGGTAAGAGGCACAGGCCTAACCATAAATAATTATTCTAAACTGCAGATTATAATTTAAAATAATACTGTTTTTGTTTTGCTTAATATTTGAAATTGTACATGTTTGTTTATATTTTGGGGGCAAACCTACACGTGTTAGTATTTTCTCTGGGTTTCAAGCCTTCTCATTGGAGAAGGAAATACTGACTGAGTACCCTGCAGTTTTCCATCTCTACATTTAAAGATATAGATTGTGGACAGCTCTAAAAATAGACGATGACATGACAATAAACACATATTTCTTCCTGTTGAATTACTTTTCTTAAAAAATGACCCATCTCCTTCCTCTCCCCACCTCTTCCTCCCAAAAACCCTAAAAAGGAAGTTCCATCCCTAAATTAGCCTTTTATTTAGGTTGTGAGGGAATGCTTAATGGGCAGTTATTAGTCAGAATGCAGATTGTTTACATGAGATTGGGGAAAGGTCAATTGATCACTTAACTTTTCTGTAAAAATAGGTGAAGAAATATTGCTCACAATTCCCCTCCTCCCTCCAGTTCACACATAATTAGTCAGTGGTTGCACTTTTGCCCTTTCTGTTTTCTCTTTCACTTGATGACAATACGGAATAAATGGGAAGACTGCATGCCCTGAAGCCAGGCACCAGGGTTTCTCTCCTAGCTCTGCTACTTTTTGTTTAAGTCTATCTCTAGATAAATTGAGCTCTGAGGCTGGGTTTTCTCATTGGTAAAGTGGAATCAGTGATAACCACCTTGCATGATTGTTAATAATTAAATATCTAGTGTAGTGCTGGCACACAGTAGGAGCTCAAATGTTAGCTGCTAGTTTTCTGGTTATGATTATTCTATCATTTGCATAAATTCTTTTTCTCTGGAGTATTCTTTCCTTCATGAACTTGAAAGGAGCCCTTACTGTGTGCTAGGTACAGTTCTAAGAGTTTAACCTGAATTAATTCTTGTAACCTCATACCCTGTTTATAGATGAGGAAATTGAAGCACACAGAGATTAAGTAATTTTCCCAAAGTCACACAGTAATTAAGAGGCATAGGTGGGATTAAAATCCTGCCAGTCTGGTTTGAGAGTCTACACTAATCATATACTACCTCTCTGTACAGGTGGAAGAGAAGAGGATTTCTAACTTCTACGTAGATTCTTAGTCTGGTTTTCCTGCAGAACTTTGCCCTTAGGTGAAAATCTTCTCTAGGAATGGGTAGTCTCATTAGTTGAATTGATTTTTCTTCCCACTTTGACTTCAGATTGGTAATCTTACCAGGACTCTTATAGATGAGTGGCTTGGGATATTGGTAACGTTTGGTTATAGCTACTGAATACTATGTATCATATATGGATAGTGTGATTTTTCTGGACTTAAACTAGCTCTTCTAAGTTTCAGGTAAAGTTAAACTGTTAATCATATGGTAAACCCAGGAGACTCAATATACAGAGCATTTAGTGAGTATTATGGGTGATTGCTACAGTATTTTGATTTTTAAAATGTCTTTTGTGAGCTAGATTCATCAAATCCTGAGAGAACTAGAATTAAGTTAGAAAATTAATTCTTTTAAAAGTGTAAAGACCTTAGTATCTCTCTCTCTCTCTCTCTCTCTTTTTGTATTCACACTGTATTTGAAACTTAAGGGTGAGAAAATGAAAATTCAGAATAATAGAAATTATGTATCTTTAATTTTTTGCTTTAAAAATGCAATTTTTTTGCATTTCATAATGCCCTTAAAAATTATTTCCATTTTGGAATTATTAGGACTTAGTTGACTAGGAAATAATTTTCCATGTTCATTATTTTTCTGGAGGGAAATACTTAAAAGGAATTTCTTAACATTAAGATCATTATTGTAGAGCCTAAGTCCCTGTTCTTTTTTTTTTTTTTTTTAAGATTTTGTCAGAAAACACAAACAGGGGGAGCAGCAGGCAAAGGAAGGGGGAGACACAGGCTCCCACCTGAGCAAGGAGCCAAACACAGGACTGGATCCTAGGACCCCCTGATCATGACAGGAGCCCAAGGCAGACACCCAACCAACTGAGCCACACAGGCATCCCAAGCCTTTCTAAGTCCTCATTCTTCTATCACAAAGACTTTATAGGTTCAGTGGTAAAATGTACTTGACTATATGATACTTGGCTACATCCAAAGCATTTTTTTCCCAGATAAGCTATTTTACTTTTTTATAATTTTTAAAAAGAAAGTGAGAAAGGACTGGTGGGGGGAGGGGCAGAGGGAGAAGCAGACTCCCCACTGAGCAGGGAGGGAGATGCTGGGCTCTGATGCTGGGAGCCAATCCCAGGACCCTTATCATGATTTGAGCCAAAGGCCGAGGCTTAACTGACTACGCCACCCAGGAGCCCCTTAAACTATTATTTTAAATGTGATTCATTAATTTCTTGAGTGAAAAAAAAGTTGCAGACATGTTAGACTTAAGTATTGAACAATACATGTTAACTGTATTTTTTATTTTGGAAAGATGAACAAATAAGTGTTTTTTACTGTCCGAAATTATAATAGAATCTCTAACTTTGGTGACCGCCTACAATTTTAATTAACTTTATGTTACGAAAGATAACACTTCTCTCCTTTTTTCCCTTCCTCTCACTCTCCTATTCTTCCTCTCTCCCCTTACCTCTTGTTCCCCCCGCTTTTTTTGCTAGAATTAAAAATAACCAGAATATATTCTGTATTTTATACATTTTGCATATTTCAATACTGAATTTCCTTGAAAATTTGATAGCATATTTGAGTACTGAAGAATGTATTATTTAATGATTTATTTAATGATTGATTTAAATAAGATTAAAAGGAACAAACTAGGGGCGCATGGGTGGCTCAGTGGGTTAAAGCCTCTGCCTTCCGCTCAGGTCATGATCCCAGGGTCCTGGGATGGAGCCCCGCATCAGGCTCTCTGCTCAGCGGGCAGCCTGCTTCCTCCTCTCTCTCTCTTTCTGCCTGCCTCTCTGCCTACCTCTGATCTCTATCTGTCAAATAAATAAATAAAATCTTTAAAAAAAAAAGAAAAGGAACAAACTAAAACAAAGTACATGACATATACATATTTGAGTGCTGAATCATTGTAGTTACATGTTTTGCTCTCAGGAAGATCCCCACTGCGTTTGTAGTAGAAATAGAGAAAATCCATCTGTTTTTGTCTTGTACTTTAGTTTTCTATCCACCCTCTCATCCCCCCTGTAAATAATTTTTTGCTGGCTAGATACCGTTTTTCTCTTCCTTAAGTTGATAGAAATTTAAACCTTTAATGCCATGCTCTTAAAATCAGAAAACCTTGCCTGATGTCACCATGTAGCTTGGGAAAAGAGGGTGGGAGTGTTAGAGGTCTCCTTGAGAACTTGGGGAAGGGGCAAACTATATGTAGTACATTCCAACTTTATTCTAGGACAGACTCTGAGACTATAGAATTGAGTATATCCTCCCTAGTAGGGGAGCACATGGCTAAGATTGATTCTAGGGACAGAGAGCTGACAGAAAAATGGTAAGAGTGCACTATAAGTACAAAAAGGGGAGGGCACTTACCAGACTTCGCAAGAATGGGATTGCTTATTACTTCTTGGCCTAGCAGAAACCCATCCTATCAGTTCTGTGCCAGGTTTCACTCATTAACCTTTATGGTGTTGGAAGTAGGTAGCTGCAGCCCTTTCCTCAAAATATATTGATATTGCCCTATATATTGGAAACAGTTTAATTTATATATACAAAGACATTATTTATTACATATACCTTTTTTCAAATAAGATAAATTATTCATTTGTATAATTTTGTTACTAATTTGTGTGGGTAGGATGATTTTTTATCTTTGTTCCCCAGTTTTCTTATATCTGGCACTGTGACAAGAAGTCATTATAGACTGAACCGTTCTTTTGGCTTGCATAAGTGACTTAAGCTATATTTTTCCTTCCTCTTTTCAGCAAAAATGTTTCAAGTTTCAGGGAACAGAGCACTGGATTTAATATTAAATGAAGAAACTCCAAATAATGCTGATTGTTTTTCTGTCTCCAGCTTTAGGGGAATGGGAAGAAGTTAATACAAAGAAGTTAATTCAGACTTAATTAAAAAGTAATTTCCAGGATGTAGCCTGTAGTTTGTATACTTCAGATTAATCTTCCAACACTTTTACAACCTTATACAGTGGTCACTGGTGATCATAGTGACCATCAGATACTTCTCTATTCTTCAAAGAAAAATTAAAATGTATATCAGTGTACTCACTCTCTCGAGGGAAAAAGGTATACTAATTTAAAAAATATTTCATAATACAAGTTGAAATCAAAGTGGCTTCCTTTCAGTTAAACAGTATATTAAAATAAGGTGGGTATCTGTGTTGGCATTTGATTTCATTGTGATTCATATGAGAAGATACTTTTCAAAGGGGAAGAATCCTAGACAGCTGAGAGATGTGTTGTGTAATGTGGTATGAGTTATCTGGTTTCCAGAGGTGATAGAGTTATTAGTGAGGTAGCACAAGGTTTGTGAATTTGTAGTTTCTTTATTTTAATGGAGAACAGAGGTTGAGATTTTAATCTGTAATCCTAAACAATAACATATTTACAGAGAGAGGAGTGTGGCTGACCAATCAGACTCTAGAGCATAAACATTTTTCATATTGTAAGAGATAGGGTTAGTTTTCATATTTCATTTTGCATGTTCTTATTTTTATTCTGCAGTAAGGTGGAAATATTTATATTTTTGGTAGTCTTTTTCTTGAAAATCTCAAAAGGCTTATAACTGTGTACAGTACGTAGTGTGGTTTGTGGAAAGATTACGAAGACTCAGATTAATGAGATCTTTCTCTTCCTGTACCATTTCTACTAATAATAACCTGGGTGATTTTTTAACAAATTCCTTAACTTTCTGGGTCTCTTCTCATTTGTACAATCAGGATTGAGGTTTGTGATCTGTCAGTTTGGGCTAGATCGAAGAGGCTGGGATTCTCAGATGTGTTGCTTAATCCATGGAACTCTGTCTATTAATGTGTGCCTTACTCATGTGCTTTTTTCCCCCTTGAAGTAGTAGCTCAGCAAGAACTCATGTACTTTGCTGAGAGATGGTGATAGGACTTGGTAGGGGGAAGAATAATAATGGGGAGGTTAAAATTGCACAGGAGATCACTTTGGGTAGAAGGAGAGGGAGAAACATGGTCCTTGATACTGGGAGAGTAAAGGGCCTATTTGCCCATCTTAATTTTGCACAGAGTTCAGGTCAGATGAGAAAGGAATCTGTGTCAGCATAAGGCAAATAAGGAGAGGTTATTACAGTAGAGAGCCTGTTTCCCTAGGCTTGGGCCAAGGGAAAGAGGTGATTCTTTCAGGGGAAAGAAAAAGTCTATTAAAATTACCTTTGTTGGAAGGATCCAGGGTATTTGTTCATATTGCACTGCTTTCTATTTGAATGCAAATATGGGGAAATTCTTCTGATAATTATCTTGGTTTCTGAACACCATCAGGAGAAATGTAGGGTACTCATATTTCTTTTTCACATTTGGTAAAAATAGCAAGAAAACAAGGGGTGGGGTTGGGAGAATTGTACCTTATATCCTTTATAAAAGGTTTTAAGACTGCAAGTAACACCTGTTAATTTCATTGTTCTCTGGAGTCATTGACTCTGGCTGGTTAGATAATGTCACTTCTTCACCACCACCCCTTATGCATCCCTTTAGAGCTTTGTGGTTGGTCAAGGTCTTGAGAATAGCTGTATTTCCCTTTCTAGAACCTTTATATATGCGCTCAGGATCCACTTTTAAGAGAAGGGCAGGGTGGTTGAATTTCCTTCGCCTTTTAATTTCTTCTGTAAAATAATACCAAACTTTGTGCTTTACATTAAAAAAATTGTCTATCTGGTTAATAGATCAAAAATAAGGCTTGACTTGAAATATTTTAATATTTTACGAGGAAAAAGTATTGCTAAGAGTGATTAGTTAGCCATGTAGATATAGTCACCTGATTTTATGTAGAGTTTCAATTTATTTTTTGGTTTCAATAGAACAAGTTGAAATCATCGCAGAAGGATAAAGTTCGTCAGTTTATGATCTTCACACAATCTAGTGAAAAAACAGCAGTAAGTTGTTTGTCTCAAAATGACTGGAAGTTAGATGTTGCAACAGACAATTTTTTCCAAAATCCTGAGCTTTATATACGAGAGAGTGTAAAAGGATCATTGGACAGGAAGAAGTTAGAACAACTATACAATAGATACAAAGGTGAGTGCTTGTGACTTTAAATATTTTGAACCAGGTTTTCCAGTTACATGCTTATGAGAAATCAGGCATACATAGAACATAAATTGGGTGAATGTGTCCAACAGAGCTCTGTAGATCTTAGAATTACTTCAGGAGATCTGAGAAAAATTCTTTCCCTCTTTTCACTAAAATTTCTTCTTAGCCTCTTTATTTCTTCCTCCATTATCCTCCCCACCCTCTTTTTTTCCCCCCAAGATCCAGTTTTAGAATAGTCACTGGGGGCCTGGATTTTCCCCCTCATTTTCATAAAATTCTGCTGAACCAATTTTAAGAAATAATTTTAACAACCTTTAAAGAACTATGAAATAATACTTTAGAAAAGTTAAACAACGTATAACAGATGAATAAAGAAGAAGTAGATCGCTTCTCCCTCTTTATTCTCCTGAGTGAACCAATATTTGATAGCCTAGTCTGGATCCTTCCATATCTTTTATGTTTATGCAGAAGTATACATACTTTCTTTCAAAAATTTTCCTAAAGTGGGATTACATTTTATGCTTAACTTATGCCCAGAAGCCGAAAGATACACACGTTTTTTATTTTTAGAGATACTAGCAAATCACCTGCAACAGTGCATTGTATGAGTGGCTCTTTCTTCTTGTATTTGTCATTACTTTAAATTTTTGCCATCTGATCAGTAAATATATAGATAGTTGGGTTTTTTCTTTAATTTGAACAGCAGATGTTTATATTGTTGAGATTGGGATTGAATTGCAGAGTTTATAGTTTTTCTGATATTAAGAAGTGATTGCCATTATAAAATGAACTTTGCTGTAAGAAAACAAATTCTATACATATGTTCAGAAAAAAATCCTTTTTTTGGTATAGGAATGTCTGATTTTCTGAGTGTGTATGAGTATGGGACATTTTTCACACGAATAAATAAAACTTAAAAATCAAGTGCCCACCTCCCCACCCCCTCAAATCTTCCTGTTCATCTCAAGAATGCCATTTCAGGGACAAAATGGCTTTAAATATTATAGTGGGAACTGGGTATTTACCCTAAAGATACAAATGTAGTGATCCGAAGGGGCACGTGCACCCAAATGTTTATATAGCATGTTCACCATAGCCAAACTATGGAAAGAACCTAGATGTCCATCAACAGATGAATGGATAAAGAAGATGTGGTATATATACATACAATGGAATACTATGAGGTCATCAAAAGAAATGAAACCTTGCCATTTGCAACGATGTGGATGGAACTAGAGGGTATTGTGCTGAGCGAAATAAGTCAATCAGAGAAAGACAATTATCGTAAGACTCTCTGATATGAGGAATTTGAGAGGCAGGGCGGGGTTTGTGGGGGTAGGGAAGGAAAAATTAAACAAGAAGAGATGTGGCGGGAGACAAAACATAAGAGACTCCTAATCTCACAAAACAAACAGGGTTGCTGGAGTGGAGGGATAGGGAGAGGATGGTTGGGTTATGGACATTGGGGACGGTATGTGCTTTCGTAAGTGCTGTGAAATGTGTAAACCTGATGATTCACAGACCTATACCCCTGGGGCAAATAATACATTATATGTTAGTAAGAATAATTTTTAAAAAATATCATAGTGGGAAAATATGTTAGAGTATTACCATTTCATATCTCTGATCCATTATGAACATTTTAAAAATGGAATATAGAGCATTACTTTGTCAGTTTTAAGCATAGCATAATAAAGTATGGCACTAATTTAATATTGCACTGTTATTTTTAAAGATCCTCAAGATGAAAATAAAATTGGAATAGATGGTATTCAGCAGTTCTGTGATGACCTGGCACTCGATCCCGCCAGCATCAGTGTGTTGATCATTGCATGGAAGTTCAGAGCAGCAACACAGTGTGAGTTCTCCAAACAAGAGTTCATGGATGGAATGACAGAGTTAGGGTGAGTCTATAATCATCACAGGAAATTATAGGTACATTACTATGAGAATTAACTGTGGAAATGAATTGTGTTATGAATTTGTAAATATCAGTTTTTAAATTTACCAACCTACAAACATTGGTGTAAAGAGAAATGGGGTAGTTTGCTAGCTTCTTCCCATGTTGTATACTTTCCTGGGTTTGTCAAGGTTTCTGTGTAGTTTAGCCTATTCCATTTGCCTTATGCTTTTATCCTTTGTTTCTAAGGAAGGTTCATTATATTAAAATAAATTACTATGCTTTAATATTTAACATGGATAAGTGAAATGCGCAAGCTGTAGTTTATTTCTCATTGTGAGGTTGTGAACTCTGAATTTGTAAACAAACTCCTAAGAATGTAAAATCTTAGAAGTTACTAATTGCTTTTTGTTCCACTTATACCTTGAACAGCTGATTAGCTAAATGTCTTGGGATAAATAAATTAAAAAGTCATGGGTAGAGATTTTACCTATGGTATCTAATTGTCCATAGTAAATGAGAATATGAAAAAGTATTCAGTATATGGAGCCGTAATGGGTTGCTGCCCTCTTCTATGTTCAGTAGACGACTAGTAATAATAGCTGCTAACATTTGTTGAACATTCATTTTTATTTCAGAAACTATGCTAAGTAAATAAGTATTTCACTTACACAACAACTTTGTGAGAGAAGTAATGTTTACCCATTTTAGAGAAGAGGAAGAGAAATTACGGAATTAGGTAGGATGAGAGCCAGAATTTGAACCCAGGCATTCTGATTCTCGAGCCTAGGAACATTATAATCAGCCAGGGTCCAGAAGAGACACAAAAACCATGTCAGTACTTTGAACAGGGAAAATTTAAAAAGTACTGTGTAAAAGAGGTAAAAGAAAATTCTAAGGTATAACAAAAGTGGCAGATGAGGAAGCCACCATCACCCTTAACTGCGGTGGGAAGTGAGCAAAGAAGGAACCTAGATAGAAAGAAATCCCTGCAAGGCTGAGATTGAGAAGTTCCAAAGAGAGGGTGTGGCCGCTGCAGGAACACCAGGCCTGTGGTGCTTGCTTTGCCTGCCACTCTAGTTGAGAAAAACTGGCTGCAGTCCACTTGTGGCTGGGCCATGTGAGTTGCCACCACTGCTGAATACTGCTGGGAGCTCCCGGCACACAGAAACCTTTGCTCTCTGCAGAAAACAAGACTAGGAGAGAAAAAGTTCCTTCTTCCTCTTCCAGCCACTCGTTGCCCTCTATTGGTAGAACCTAACAGTGAGCTAACTGGTCAGAAAACAAAGCCTGACAATTGGTAGTTGACCGCAAATAGTCACAAAGTAGGGCAAAGAACGGTAGGCTTAAAATTGAGGAGCAATAAATTAATAACTGGTCTAAACACTGTTCTGCCTCCCGCATCTGACCTATCCTGAACTTGTTAGAATTTTCTGTACTAGGACAGTTTCCATTAGAACTCACTTATTTTTCATTTGAAATTGAATTCATATAAAATGTGATGAACTTTCAAATCAAAATTTTAATCTACAGACTAATGAGCTAGAAGGTGTTATGAAGAACACAGAAGAGAAATAAAAGCAGAAATGATTAGAAGGAAAAATGCAATGATGGTTTGTAGAATCTATAAACAGAATTTCTGGGGCACCTGGGTGGCTCATTCCTTAAGTGGCTGTTTTCATCTTGGATTATCCCAGGGTTGTGGGCTTGAGCCCCACATTGGGCTTCCTGCTTGGCGGGAAGCCTGCTTCTCCCTTTCCCACTCCCCCTGCCTGTGTGCCTGCTTGCTCTCTTGCGTGCGGGCGCGCTCTCTCTCTCTCTCTGTCAAATAAATAAATAAATAAATTTTTAAAAAAGATTTTTATTTATTTATTTGACAGACAGAGATCACAGGTAGGCAGAGAGAGAGGCAGAGAGAGGAGGAAGCAGGCTCCCTGCTGAGCAGAGAACCCGATGTGGGGCTCCATCCCAGGACCCTGGGATCATGACCTGATCTGAAAGGCAGAGGATTTAACCCACTGAGCCACCCAGATGCCCCAATAAATAAATAAAATCTTAAAAAAAGAAAAAAAAAAAAAGGATTTCTGCCTTCAGGCTATTATGTGGAAAGTAAGATGGGTACATAGACCCTTTCAGTTCCTTGAATTGGAGTGGAATGCTTTGCAGATGTAGAAAAAGCTTAATACTGATTTGAGATAAGCAGTTGGAGATGATGGGGGTTCATCTGGTATTTATTATTATAGTTTGTATAACAACACCTTTTCAAGGAGAATGCTTCCTCATCTAAGGAAGAGACACTGTGCTTTCATTTAGAGTGCTAGACATGTGACTTATTACCAGGTAAGGAGTATCTACTACTGTTGAAACTGGTGATTGTTATGGTGATTACTATACATTCTATTCACTGTAGCTGACTTCTATAATTTGGGTATGCTGATAGTCCAGTGAATTACATAATTAAAAGTAATACTGCATTTCTTTTAAAAATGGTAATTCTGACACTTAATCACTCCAGACCTTTACTTCCTCCAGCCAACCCCATACTTGTTTATGTAATGTAAAAAGGTAAAATTTCAACTGATTTTTTAAAAAAGTTCTATGAAATAAATTAAAGCTACCATAGGAATATGTAAGTCCTTTATATTGAAAAGTTTATCTTTTATAAACCTTAATTTTATAATGTAGATGTGACAGCATAGAAAAGCTAAAGGCCCAGATACCCAAGATGGAACAAGAACTGAAAGAGCCAGGACGATTTAAGGATTTTTACCAGTTTACTTTTAATTTTGCAAAGAATCCAGGACAAAAAGGATTAGGTAAGAATTTTAAAAATTATATTTGGTGCTTCAAATATATTTAAATATGTTGACAGTGTCACTTTTTTTTGGTAATAGAAAGGTTTGTGTTTTGAGCATTAAGTCATCATGAAAATACCAGTTACTGAAAAACAATAAGAAACAATGAACTTTTAATTAATCAGAAAATACCATACACGATAGATAATAAGGTTACCCTGGATACCATATCTGAACCACTGATTTTTTTTTTTAAGAACTGTAATACAGAAAATAAATAGTTGTTAAAATTTCACTGGCATACATGTATACATTTACTTGTGTATATTTATGGGTATATATATTTGTGTATATGTATTGTATATATATAAAATAATATTTATTATCTAGAAGATATTATAGGCTCATAGGACCATAAATTATTTCACTGTGAATCTGTAGAAATAGCATTGTAAGATTTCTGAGTCATAGAATGCTAAAGAAATCTATTCTTTTTGTTTATGATTTGTTTGGAAGTTGTAAGAAAGAATAAAAATGAAGATTATCAAGTATAATCCTCTGCAGAAATCCTATCTATAATCACCACTCTTAACAATTTTGATCAGTCAGTTTGTGCTGTATGTAATATCCATACACTTGCTTTGGGGATGGCTAAGGGATATGAAAGTAAAAGCTACAATGTAATTTTAACAGTTTACCTAGAAAGATTTGACGATAGCAGGTAATACACAATAATAAACGTGTGTGAGGGTTTTAGATAAAAGGAGTAATGAGTAAAATGGTTGGGAAATGCTTCCTGGGCAAGATGGGATATGAACTAAAGGATATGGTATTTAACTCTGTAAGGAAAGATAAAAGGTACTCGAGAAGATGGTTATTAATGACTATCTGAAACGTCAGAGATAAGCTTGACTTCTTTGTAGGAGAGAGAAAACATTAATGTGATTTTAGTGGGATTGCTTATTTGAAGATGAAGTTGGTGAGGCATTGTAAGACTTGACAACCACAGTCTTCTTTTAAAAACAGGGCAGAAAAAGTTTAAATTAGATTTGTGGACAGTAGGGATACACTGAAGATTTTGATGGTATCAGTATCTTCCGTTTACTGTGTGCCTGGCAATGTGCTAAGTACCTCCACTGCTTTATTTCATGTTTAACAGTTCTATGAGTTACTCATTTCTTCATTCAATAATTTGTCACCTGCCATGTGCCGTATACATAGTAATAGAGTGCTGGCCATTTTTCTATCCTGATTTTTGCAGATGAGGAAAACTTCATATGCCTACAGGAAGGTTAAATAACTTACCCAGTGATGGAAGTAAGTTTGTTTTTGATTTTGAAGATAGTAGTTAGAGAGACTAATAGGGGCCTTTTGTACTAATCCTTCTTTATATTTTAAATTAGAAGGGAAAATGCATTGAGAAAAGGATTATGTGAATAGGGATTAGACCAAGGAAGTGCTTGAAAGTCTGTGAGGAAGGGATAGGTGTACATTTGTATTGATATTTGGCGTAATGAATGACTGAATGTGATTGAATTGATTGAAGATAGACAAGATATCTGTAAAGCAAAATTACAAATAGTGAAGCCTCCTTTCTAACTGATTATTCAGTTTAGTTTGGATTTTCTTCTTGCCGTAAAATTCCTCATTTTGCAGGCAGAATAAGCTGGGATGGATGATGTGTTGGGTTAGTTTCTCTACTATTTGTGGCCATCAGTTAACTGGGCTGTTTTTTCCTGGTTTCCTCCTTACTTCCCACAAGTAAAAACTGATTAAAATTTTTGAATTTGTATGTATACACTGCAGTAACTATTTTTGTTGTGTTTAGAAATGTAGCACAATATTTTGGTAAGATTAAATAAAATGTTATGAATATAAAGTGTTGATTTAAATGGGCTGAGTCTGTTTCTTTAGTTATATGCCTTTCCTTTATTGGAGCATAAAACTAATGATATTTTGGTATTAATATATAGTTTTGATATTGAATTTTAGTTTTTATTATATGTGGTGAAAATAAAGCAAAATTAAATTTTTGGTAGATACTGGATATATTAAATTGGAATTTTGGATTATAGGAAAAACTGCAAAAAAGATGGTACAGAATTAGATTTTAAAATTTTACTATCTAATGTAGAGTACTGAACTTAAGAAAATTGTAGTATTTTTGATGGATGTAGAGTTTCTGTTTTACAGGATGAAAAAAGTTCTAGAAATTGGTTGCACAATAGTGTGAATGAACCTAATACTAAGTGAACTGTACAATTAAAAATGGTTAAGATGATACATTTTGTTATATTTAACCACAATTTTAAAATTATTAAAAAAAAAAAAACACCCCGTAGACTGTATAGCCCAGAGTGAGCCCTAATGTAAAATACGGACTTGAGTTAATAATAGTACATCTATATTGGCTCATCAGTTGTAAGAAATATACCACACTAAAGCAAGGTGTTAAAAATAGTGGAAACAGTGGGGGGGGGGGGGTGGGGTGGGGAGGTGTATGGGAACTGTCTGTACTTTCTTCTCAGTTTTTCTGTAAGACTGAAATTAAAAATTTTTTTTAATTTAAAAAGGGAAAAAACATAATAGGAAGACAAATCCTAGTTTCTCCTTTTGTTTTGCATTGGTGTTGAGTATCAGGAAATGTAATGACTTGCTTGGTTGAAGAACTTAATTAAAAAGAAAACCGTTTTCTTGACAGCCTTTCTGAAGGCTCACAGGGCTCTTAAATTACAGTATTTGGCAGAGAAGAATTAGAGGATCATAGGAGAGGAGGTGAGGCCCAAAACAAACTGGCAGAGTGACAGTGACAGCACTGTGGTTTATTTATAAATAGCTCTGCTAGTTATAATGAGAGCTGGTGTTTTCCATATTTTCCCATTTTTTATTACTTGATTTCCTTTGACACCAGGATGGGATGCTTCCACTCTCACTGTCTGCTTCAGGCATCTGGCATTTCTGATAGTCTTCTGAATCTTAAATTTGAAAGAGATTTCGTAACTTGTCTAACCTGTCCAAAGTAGCATCCATAGCTGATGCTCATGTAGTTGGAACATCCAGGGATTGGACACACGTTGTTTCAGGAAGTGGTTGGTTCTTGTCACAGAATACTCCTTCTTCTTATCACACAGGAACACAGTTCTTATGAAGTGAACATTTTTGTCTTGCTGACTTCTACCATTGCCCTTGTTTGTCCTCCACCCTCAGCAGAGCACGGAGGAAGTCTGACCATGTAAAGACTGCTGTCACTTACCCCCTTCTTTTTCTTTCTTTTGTTTTTTCCAGGTCAGCATCCCAATTATTTTAACTGTTCTTCATTTGAGAAGACCTTTGTTATTCCTGTTACTGTCCCCTACCAGGCACATTTCCAATTTCTCAGATTCTCTCAAAATAGAGCTCTTAAAGCTGAACATAATACTCCAGAAGGAGGTTGTTTAATGTAGAACGCCATGAGTCTGTTATTTTTTGTGAGACTATTCATTCTGTTTGGTCAAAAATTACGTTTGTTCTCTAACAACCATGCCATTTTTAGGACCATCCTGAACTTTTATCAGACTAAAGATTATAGGTTATTTTCTTGTGAACTGTGGTTCAGCTAGAATCTTACACCTGTACAGTTGATTAAAAAAATT
This sequence comes from Mustela nigripes, assembly GCF_022355385.1. Classification (NCBI taxonomy): domain Eukaryota; kingdom Metazoa; phylum Chordata; class Mammalia; order Carnivora; family Mustelidae; genus Mustela; species Mustela nigripes. Next base: position 113,994,357 of record NC_081558.1, read on the forward strand.
TTAAGATTGGGGTGCCTGGGTGGCTCAGTGGGTTAAAGCCTCTGCCTTCGGCTCAGGTCATGATTCCAGGGTCCTGGGATCAAGCCCCACATCTGGCTCTCTGCTCAGCAGGGAGCCTGTTTCCCCCTATCTCTCTCTGCCTGCCTCTCTGCCTACTTGTGATCTCTCTCTGTCAAATAAATAAATAAAATCTTCAAAAATTTTTAAGATTATTTGTTAGACGTTTAATATTTAGAAATAATTTTATAAAGTGTTTTTAAGGTATATTTTCATCTGTGTAATCCCATTTGGTTCTTGTAACAACCCTTTGAACTGTGTAAAAAATCTATCATCCCCTTTGTCATAAAGATGGAGAAATTCATGGATAGAGAGGTTGACCTACTAAGGTAATGTAACTATAGAATTGGTAGAACTGGGATTCAGTTTGAGATTTTCTGGCTCCCTGTTCTTTTTTTTTTTTTGTATTTTTGTTTGTTTGTTTTAAATATTACATTGTGCTAACTGTGGATATTTCTAAGTAAATGAAGACATTGTGAATAGGATTGTTAATCACCATTCCATCTTCCCTAGTGAGTTGGCAACATTTTGTTTCCCTTAGGGACAGTATTTGGATCCAGTCTCGATTCATTTCCATGTTCATTCCTTTTATGAAAGCCCACGTTGCCTTGTTGATTTTGTTTGACACTGGGATTACCTCATTTTTTAAATTTTACTATAAGGACTTAAAAATTCATTCTGCAAGTATCAGTTTTAGGCAATTTTGTTATTTGTGCTTGTCTCTTTTTCCTCTGTATTTTCCTTCTATTTATTATAATCATTGTTGCCACTTGTTACCTTCTTGTCGAATTTGCTCTGTTTTCCAATACTGCTTCAGAATCTCTAATAATAATCTTAAAAATTATTAAAAATAAATAATAGTGATAGTAAGGACTCCTTTCTTTATTATTTACCAGGCACTGTTCTGAATGTCTTATGTCTATTAACTCATTTAATCCTTACAGCAACCCTGTGAGAGTAGGTACTGTTAAATTTATTTTAAACAGAATTATAGAGAGGCGAATTCACTTGCCCAAGTTCCCTTAGCTAGTGGTAGAATTGGAATTTAAGAGGCTAAAATACTATTTCAAACCACTTCTCTCTAGCTGGGCTCTTCTCTCTGTCACGCAGACATTTCTGTCTAAAGGGCAGTTTTTCTAAATTGCTAAAAGGCAATTGCCATTTTATCTCTGTACAGTCTTATGCATTTCAATTCTTTTTTTAAAAAGATTTTATTTATTTATTTGAGGGGAAGAGGGAAGGAGAAAGAGAGGGCATGCATATACACATAACATAAGCGAGCCAGGTGGGAGGCGTGGAAGGGGTTAGAGGGAGAGAACTTCAAGCAGACTCCTTACTGCATGTGGAGACCAATGTGGGACTCGATCTCAGAACCCTGAGATCATGACCTGAGCTGAAACTAGGTTGGACACTTAACTAGCTGAGCCAGCCAGGTGCCCCTGCATTTCAGGTCTTAATTATAAGTTATTAAGTCTTTTAGAGTATACTTTTTTCATTCAGAAATATTTATTGACTCTTTACTCTGTGAGCATAGAGTCAGGAGCATCTTAAGTTTGTCTGGGTGAGTTTGCAAAGTCTTCACAAAAATGATTAATTTTTTTTTTCACACAACAGTGGTTAATTTTCTTGTTCAAGGGCTCATATTGCAAGCATTAAACCAAGCATGGGCTTTGATTCTGTGAGCCCCAATTCACATATTTAGGAAAGTAAAAGCACACTGTGATCATGTATATGGATGAAAAACTAAAGGCTCACAAGTTAATCACATTGTAGTTTTAAATTTCTACAGCCTAGAAGCCAGAAGTCACAGATCTTTTAGGTCTTTCTGGATGTTCCACAAGGTATCTACACTTTTCTTGAGCTGGGCAACCTCACCATCCTTCAGCTTCTGGTTGATCACCCTGGTTAAGCCCTGAGTGCTCAGGATACATGGAAGGCTCAGGAAGACTTCGTTCTCAGTGCCTTATAGCCTCTTACCACTGTTGACACCGGATGAATCCTGGATAGGTTTTTCAACATGGATTCAGTGAGATCAGCCACACTTAATCCAGTAGCCCAGTTGGTATATCCTTTTAGCTTGATGACTCCATAGGCACTTTCAGCCACTGTCTTAGGCACTTCATTCTAATTTTCATTGTCATTATCGGTTCCCATTTCTGGATTCAGTTCCTGAAGAGAAACATCTGCCACATTCAGTCCACTCCACACAACCTTGTGTCCACACCCACAACCCTTGAGTCGCCATATTCTCCCAAAATCCATCCATGGCAGCTGCTGGGATGAATGCCAAGATTTTCAGCCATAAGATAGCAAAATCTAGCAGAATTCAGATTATCCCTACTTCTAATGACATGGTGCTTGCATGGTCCACTTAGTTTCCAGGTAACATGTTTGAGAATATCCACTGGGTTGGAAACCACAATTATGATACAGTCAGGACTGTACTTGACTACTTGTAGAATAATGAATTTGAAGATTGAGTCAGCTCTCTCCATTGTTGGTGGACTCCTGCAGTCACCACCTCAGTCTTAGAATTGGCAGTCACAGAGCAATCTTTATCTGCTACAATTTTAGATGTCTGAAGAAATAAGCTCCCATGTTGCAGATCCATCATTTCCCCTTTGAGTTTGTCTTCCAAAACATCCACACAGGAAAGTGGATCAGCTAGATACTTTCCTAGAATGCTGATGGCACATGCCATAACAACTTGTCTAACACCCACCACAGTGATCTTGTTTGGGAATGGTTACCTCTTCTGCAGCTGGTGCAATCAGCTGTTTCCTTAAAAGTTGCCATCGTGGGGCGCCTGGGTGGCTCAGTGGGTTAAGCCTCTGCCTTCGGCTCAGGTCATGATCCCAAGGTCCTGGGATCGAGCCTCACATCGGGCTCTCTGCTCAGCGGGGAGCCTGCTCTCTGCCTGCCTCTCTGCCTGCCTCTCTGCCTACTTGTGATCTCTATCTGTCAAATAAATAGGAAAAAAAAAAAAAAAGAGTTGCCATTGTGCCCAGAGAGAACTGGCTGTAAGAGTCAAGTGAGGAAGACAATGTTAGCTGCGTGCGTCTCCTTCCGTGCAGGATCTGCAAGCAAAGGTGATTAATTTTTGAGCTGTGAAGAATGAGTATATGTTTTTGAGGCCAAAAAAAAAAAAAAAGCCATCTCTTGTGGAGTGATTAGCAAGTTCAGTTGTTCAGAGGTGAGAGACCTAGCATCTTTGAGGAACTACAAATAAGTTCATTTAACTAGAAGTGTAGATTTTATCTGAAGACAATAGGAAAATTATTGGAGATTTAAAAATAGTTTTTAGTAGACATTATTTTTTGAGCTGTTTTAGGTTTACAGCAAAATTGAGCAGAAGATACAGAGATTTTCCATGTACCCTCTTCCCCCACACATACATAGTTCCTTCCACTATCAACATCCCTCATGAAAGTAGTACTATTTCTTACAGTTGGGTGTACATTATCGGTGTACTGATGCATCATTATCACCCAGAGTTCAGGTTTACGTTAGGGTTCACTCTTGGTGTACATTCTGTGGGCTTGGACAAACATAATAACAACATGTTATCTATCATTACAGCATCCTACAGAGAATTTTCACTGCCCTTAAAGACCTCTGCTCTGCCTATTCATCCTTTCCTCCCTCCTAACCCCTGGCGACTGCTGATTTTTTTTTTACTGTCTCCATAGTTTTCTTTTTTCAGAGTTAGCCTTTTTCTGACTGGCTTCTTTCACTTAGGAATATTAATATGTATTTGTTTTCCTGCATATCTTTTCATGGCTTTATAGCTTATTTTCTTTTAACACTGAATAATATTCCTCTGGTTATACCACAGTTTATATGATCTCTCTATCTACTAAAGGACATTTTGGTTGCTTCAAAGTTTTGGCCATTATGAATAAAGCTGCTATAAACATTCATGTGCAGTTATTTGCATGGACATAAGTTTTGAGTTCATTTGGGTAAATACCAAGGATTGCAATTGCTGAATCATATGGTAAGAGTATGTTTAGTTTTGAAACTGCCAAACTGTCTTCCAAAGTAGCTGTACTGTTTTGCATTCCCACCAGCAATGAAAGAGAGTTCCTGTTGCTTCACATCCTTGCCAGCATTTGTTGTTGTCAGTGTTTTGGATTTTGGCCATTTCAAAAGGTGTATAGTGGTATCTCGTTGTTTTAATCATTGAAGAATTTTAACATGGAGGTGACGATATATATGCCTGAAAGGTTCATGTGAAAGCATTGTGGTTCTTTAAAAGGAGTGGAGTCAGAACTAAAAGAAGAATGATTGGTTATAGGCTCTTGCAGTGATTTAGCTGGAAAAGGACTCTAGCATTTGTCCTGTAGTAGGGATGGAGAAGAGATTTTTAAAAAACGTACTTAGAAGCTAAAATGAAAGTGCCTTGACTGAAAGTGTGTGATGAGGAAAAAAGGAATTTCTCTATCAATTCTGAACACCTTTAGGGAACATTTGGAAATGTATGCGTGCATTTTTTGGTTGTCATAATGACTGAGGGTTTCTTCTGGCATTAGGAGGGTGCTGTATGTCATACAGTGTATAGGGCAGTTCTTCACAATGTGACATTGTGTTTCATTGAGAAACACTCTAGGGTGAAGACGCTGAGAGATGGAATAGCAGGTCTGTAGAGGGTAATGAGTTCAGTTTGAGCTCTGTTGAATTTGAGCTGTTTATGGATACCCAGTTGAAGATGTCCTTGGGCAGTTTGATATGTGAATCTAGAACATAGAGATAAAGGATTCATATTTAGGAGTTGAAGAGTATGACGTGGGAAAAGGTGTAAGGGTTTGAAAAATCTGTGGAGGGTAGAAATGGTTATCGCTAACATATACAGTATTTCAGAACACCAACATCGAATGGAAGAATGGAGGAAGGGGAGCCAATAAAAGAGAAAGCCAGAGAGGACAGAGGAAAATTATTAATAGAGTGCTATCAGTTAAAGCTGAATGGCAGTTCCATGTAGAAGGTGTATTCAGTTTTGTCCAATATGACAGAGAGCCAGCTAAATTAAGGACATCAAAGTGTTTATTTGGCAACGAAAATAAGGACATGAAAAGTGTTTAATAGGAAGAGATTACTTTCAGTAGAGTGACAGAGGTACACGCTAGTTTATAGAATTAAAGAGTGTGTGGGAGGGGCGCCTGGGTGACTCAGTGGGTTAAAGCCTCTGCCTTCTGCTCAGGTCCTGATTGGGAGCCCCGCGGGCTCTCTGCTCAGCAGGGAGCCTGCTTCCCTTCCTCTCTCTCTCTCTCTGCCTGCCTCTCTGCCTACTTGTGATCTCTGTCAGATAAATAAATAAAAATCTTAAAAAAAAAAAAAGTGTGTGGGAGGTGAGGAAATGGGGCAATGAATGTAGATTACAAAAAAAAAATTCTCTTCTTGAACAACCTAAACCTTTAAACATCATTCGCATATACTTCTGCCCTTGTCAGATTCTTTCTTTCATGTATCAGCTGACAAATGGGTGTTTATAGGTGTCTCCTGGTTTGTAGTTATTTGAATATCTCTGTCTTATCCTTATTTTGTGAGAATTAGTTGAAAAGGGAAAAAAATGCTAGCACTAGTAATAAGCTTAGTTATACATTTCATGCATTTGAAAGGAAGAAGAAAATCATTAACATGCTAATGACAGCCTTTGTGCTGCACTTGAGCCACACAGTTAGTATGTTTGATTGTTAAAGAAAAGAACAAGAACCTTAGAGGAATATTGGCTGTAGAGCCTTAAAGACTGCAGAGATTATAAAGGTATTACAGTTCGGAGTTAGTGTCATATTTCTAGTTTTCTTAAAACTTGGGGATCCGAATTTGACTTTTAGATTTGATTTAGGACACATTATGTATAAAAGTAGAAGACTTCATGTGCTGTTTTAAGATTATCTGTGAAGCAAAAGAGAAAGAGGTAGCTAGTTAGCTAGTTAAGGGGATGAGAGATCTAAGAAAGTTTTTTTTTTTAAAGGTAAGTTCCATAACCTGAGCATATTTCTTTATGAAGGGGGAAAAGCCAAAAGACAGGGCAAAGTTGATGTAGGGAGAGAGGAAAATTAACCAATAGGTAAGAAGGATGGTATTGGCTTGAGAACAGTGGTGTCAGGGGCTTATCTTTGGGCTTATCTTTGGGTGAGAGAAAAGTGACACCTTTTCCACTGAGTTTGAAGAAGACATAATAATGGATTTGAAGGTAAGTAGAGTATTTCCACATGGAACTGTAGGGAGTTCATTGATTCAGCGGTTTTGGAATGCATAGTTTGTGTTTCGGTCTGCTCGTTTGGGGATATCCAGTTCCTATCCTTGAAGAACTGAAGTTCCAGTGCAGAAGGGGATTTTTTTCTTATGGCCTGTATATTGTTCTTTGAGGTAGGATGTGAGCCTTCTTGCATCTTTCCTGGTCTCAGGATTCTTTAGGGATGGTTTGGAGATCAGATCTGAAAGGACTTTTACTTTACTTGGGATATAATTTTTCCTGACCTGGAGATGTAAATTTACTCATAAAAGCTTGATACTTACTTAACAGGTTTAGTTCCTTGAAAGAGGTCATAGTTCTTTCTGTCATGACAGGTATTGTACTTTGTCATGTAGTGGTATGGTTTCACTCTGCTCCAAACCCAGTCAAGTAGCCATTTATATTGTTTTCAAAACTTTTCCAAAAGCAAATCTTAGTTGATGAATTTTAATTTTTAAATCAGTATTCTTAGTGGTCTCTGAAGTCAGGTTCAGTCATTGTGGAAAGCAGTCATTTGCATTACAAACTGTAGTAGATAGTGGGTCTCAACTGGGGGCAGACAACGAAAAATTATTGGATCCCAAATGTCAGAGTTGCTGAAGTTGAGAAACAGTGATGTACATGTTAATACTTATCTTTAATACTTATCTCAGTCAAGTGTGCTTCTCTGCATTATGCAGTTTAAGCTTCAGAACCCCCCCTGTGAGGTAAGTGGTATTCTTCCTTCCCTGAAGGGACTGTTCATTAGTGAGGAGTCAGGATGCAAACCTTGGTCTTAAATGTATTTGAAAATTTTATGAATAAGTAGTCAGGAAAAAACTTTTTAAAAAATTTTTTTAAAGGACTATCTTTGGTCTTACCTGTTGTTTTTTTTTCAGGGATAAATATTCATGGAATTTGAAATACATAATTTATTTTTAATATTACAGATCTAGAAATGGCCATTGCCTACTGGAATTTAGTGCTTAATGGAAGATTTAAATTCTTAGACTTATGGAATAAATTTTTGTTGGTAAGTTCATGTTTTCTGCAGCTCCATCTTTTCTGTACCTTTTTGCTTTCTTTGAAGATAAATTAACATTTTTTAAAGCATGACTAACTCATCTCAGAGTGTGTAGTGGACATAGAATGAGAAATTTGATTAGCAGAATTTCATTACACAAGTTATTTTGCATTCTTGAATTTAGCATCATTTGGGCTGATATTTTGAAACTCTCTTTGGTGATTTGGATGTTTTTTGCTTATTTTTTAAAAATAGGAACATCATAAACGATCCATACCAAAAGATACTTGGAATCTTCTTTTAGACTTCAGTACAATGATTGCAGATGACATGTCTAATTATGATGAAGAAGGTAATGAATGTTTTTGCCTTACTAATATTGGTTTTGTTTTTGTTTTACTTTATTGCATACTTTTGAACTTCTTATCTACTTCTGCTTTTCATGGAGTTGGATTCTGTCCTCTGACCTTTTATTTGTGTTGTTTTGAATGTGTAAAGTGCTTTTGTCCTCTTTACTAGTCTACGTTGTTCTGTTTCTTTAAATGCTGTCTTCCAGAAAGGCATGAGTAGTTTCCATCCATGTTTTAGGTTTAGGTTTTCAGTTTACTTATACTACTTGTCTTAATGTACTTTAGTATTTGTGTTTTTATTGTTACCTGTTTATCTTGTCTGTGAACTTAACTGTAAACTCAAGGTTAGTGGCTTTGTTAAATTTGAAATGTACTTCAGCTGCCTACTGTAGTACTATTGGCATTCAATAAATGATCGTCAATTGGATTCTTTTCTGATATTTTTTCATATATGTAAAGAGATGATATTACCATCCACTACGGGGACCTGTGCTTTTATTTTTTTGAGAAGTGGCAGTGGTTTACGTTGATTTCTTCACACTTCCTTACCTAGCCTCCCTTGAGAATTACCAGGATATGATGCATTTTTGAGATTATTGAATAGACAGAGGTGCTCTTTGGAAAATCTCCAATGCCCTTGGCTTCCTTTAAAGTGTCCTGGAACTATTTAATCAGAGATTATTTTTTTTTTCTCTTTGTTTTCGTATGATGTAGTCTTCAGTAACGAGTGAGAAATATCTAATCCTGGGTATGACTGATGATAATTGTGCTTTCTGTAAGGCCTTACACGAAATTGGAGAACTTCCTGATTCGGAAGTTAGCATGTGGATGTTTAGAGGCACGCATATATGCTATTCAAAATCTTTTAGTATTTTATTATCATGAAGTAGGATAGAGTTTGATACTTACTGTTGATTTCTGTTGTAAGTTTGTCACAAAACACCTGGAAACTTTTTTCTTCCTACCTATGCTCTCAGTGCTGATGACATGACACTATAGCCTCGCCATTTAAGCTGCCAGTTCAGTGGCCTTCAGAAAACCATGATATTGTTGATTGATTACCAGAAGAGTTATTATTTATTATTCAGGGGATTATCAAGTTTTAGAATAATAGAGCAGAGAGAATACAGGAATATTTTAGGTAGAAACTCTAAAAAGTCAGAATTTTGGAAGACTTACCAGTGGGAATATTTGTAATGATATACTCTAACTGTTATGGCAAAGGTATTTTAAGAAGTAAAGGATTCTCTAAAATGTTTTATTTCTGCTTTTCTTTCTTTCTTTGTTCCCATACTCCCCCCCCCCCCCCCCCAGGAGCATGGCCTGTTCTTATTGATGACTTTGTGGAATTTGCACGCCCTCAAATTGCTGGGACAAAAAGTACAACAGTGTAGCACTAAAGGAACCTTCTAGAATGTACATAGTCTGTACAATAAATACAACGGAAAATTGCACAGTCAATTTCTGCTGGCTGGACTGAACTGAAGATCAATCCTCACAATTCAGACTGAGGGTTGTGTCAAAACTTTAAGGATACATCTTGGACCATATCGTATTTCATTCTTCTAATGGTGGTTTGGGCTTGTCTTCTAGTCTGGGCCGCTCTAAACATTTATAATTCCAACATTGTGGATTTCATCTTATATCTGTGGACCATCCTAGTTTATTCTCCCATAAGTCTTAGAAGCTTTATGGTGATTATTTTGAGGTTTCCATTCTTGCATAAAGCACAATGCTGTCTTCATCAGAAAACAGTTTGGCATAAGAATTAAACATATGAACATCACAAAAAATTTATAAAAACTTCTTAAATATATGCTTTGGGCTAGTTGCAAAGACTATGCTGATAGCACTTCCAATAAGAGTGATATATTTAAGTGTACCAGATCTGGAATGGTGTTTGGTTTGGGGGGATTTTTTTTTTTCCTGGCAAATCACATGTATTGTTGATGTGAGTAGAGTAACTGATGTCAAAATAACCAACGTGAGAAATTTTTAGGATAACTTGGTGTGCCTACCTGAAAATTTTATTGTGTTTCAGACCCTCAATTTCAAAGGTTCCACAGAACTAGTCTGCACTTACCTTACCCATGTTTATATATAGTTGTCTTACAGGGAACTTTTATTTAGGAAATGTCTGCATAATGTTAGATTCTACTCCTGTCTACATTATGCACTACATAATTGGATTTCATTATGATTTTGAAATGCTTATATGCCTGTCGAATAAGTTAAACTATTTAATTTGTTTTGAATGTTTTAGATTGCCACACAATACAATATTCTAAATTTAGGCATGGGGGTTTATTTTTGTTTTGTTTTGGTTTTTTTGTTTGTTTGTTTTTGTCAGCACACTATGGAACACAAATGAAATTCTCTTAATTTATAAGAAGATAGTAGGAATTAAATTTTGAAAATGGTCATGATGAGCCATGAAGTTCAATCCTTATAGGTACTGCTTTCAGACAAATAGTCCATTTTTGATGACTTCTTATTTTGTTGAAATTGCTTTAACTGCTAATCACTGTGGTTGCCAAATACTTCAGGAGCAAAAATTTTCCAGCAAGCATGTACTTGATGCAAAATACCAATCTGGTTTTTATTCTTGTATATTATTTAGTTTCTTCACTTTTTTTGTTTCATTCGAATTAGCTCAGTTTTCACATCAAAGCAGAATTCTATCTTGTATGTATTTTTTTCATTACAAGACCCACGAACTGCTTTCATGCTGAAAATGCCTCATTTCTTTGTTCACTTCTTGACATGTGAAGGGTTTCTTACTTTCTTAAACATTTCTGTAAGGCAAGTAAAAAAAAAAAAAAAGTAAAACTTCATATAGTGGATGGCTTTGGTTTTTAGCAAGGAATAGGTTTTTGCTTGGTATATCCAGGCAACTCTCTTAATATACCAATGTTAAAATTATCAAAGGAATGTACTTCAGAATAGCAGTACGTTTTATGTAGATGTGGAAATGATTTTAAGAAACAATGACATCTTACAACTACTTTTTATTTACACAGTTTCTGAAATGGAGCTTTCCCCATAGATACTATATTAATATTCCAATCATAACTTTAACTCAAGAATATAATTCTACCAAAAGAATATTTTGAAAACTTGTGTTCGGGTTACTGGAATTGGTTATTTTAAAAAAAGGAAAAAGAAAAAAAGAAGAATCCTGCTGCTTTCAGTATTTCCTGATTTCATATTTGTAAATATAAAGAGGAACTTCAATTATGAAAAATTTAAAAAGATATATATATATATGTACTATTTTGTTTTTTTTGTCTTGAAGATTTTGAGTTATGGTATTGTTTTCGGATTGATTAATTCGAGTATGCTGTGTTTTAAAATGAGATCCCATTAGCTTTTTTTTTCTTCCCTCAATATAAATGGTTTTTCTTAGAAGTCTGATATTGGTTCATGGCTTAGTGCCTTGGGTTTACAGACTTTTCCTTTTAAATGCAAGACCTTTTTCAACAAAATAGTGTTTGTCATCATTTTGGTACTAAACATTTATAATTACTGTGTAATTATAAACAAAAAATACATAAAGCTTTGAATATAATTATGTAGCATAAAAGTTAAGGTTGTTCACTCTATGATGGCATCTTAGAATTAAACAGTACTATTACTAGGGCTGAAAAGAGAAGACTGGTTTAATGTGGTGTGATTATTTTGAGGATAAATGTCTGGTTACAGGGAATATTTTGTACTAAAAAAATGCTTATACATATGGCCATGTATGTGTGTGAATGTGTCTGTGGGAGAGTTTGACAGAGAGAGAGGTTGAAAGATCCACACACATGTGCAAACACACACAACTTGAAATGCTTTAATTCATTAAGTGTTTCAGTCTTCATTTCGGTAAACTCCCCAGGCTGATTCTTTGTTTCAAATTGAACCACAGGTACAGTTTCCTTTTTGCCAAATGTCAAAACAGGTACACATTTCAAAATGTAATGCTTTTTAAATAGTAAAGTGTATAAAATTAGAAGTGCCCACATAAAAAATACTTGAGATCAAGATTATCTTTAGTGACTATCATCTGCATATCTCTGTAAGTTCGATTGTGCTTCTTAAAATCCCTGTCATATTACCAACAGAGGCAATAAAAGCTTCAGTGAAATTGCCATGACTAAATCTTTTCACATATTATTTCAGTGTAATATTTTAAAGACTAAAATATACCTTAAACTTTTCCAGGAAGAATAATTATTCATGGAAAGAGCATTGTAATGGCAAGTTTGGGGAAGAAAAGACATGCCAAGTCTTGTTTACTACATTTCTAAAATGTTTACAACTATACTGGGCTGCTTTATTAACAGTACTGTAGTTGTGTAATATGGCATTATAAGTGTGTGTTCTTCATTAGACTTTTAAAAAGTTTTAATGAGAGAAAGTAAATAACATGGGATATCTTTTATATAATATCCTTACCGGGGAATTCTTATTTAAGCAAGGCTATACTATTTTTTTTCCCTCAGAAAGATTTAAGTGAATGAAGTGTTCATCTATTTTTTATTTGATGATAAGGAATTTGGGTAGTTGTAGCTAGTTTAATGTGCACTTTGCTTAGATTTTTTAAAAACATGTTACTATGAAGACTACGCATTGTAAACCTTCTGTAACTTTACATATGAATGACAGAAGAAAGTTAAACCTAATGAATTTTGGAATGGAAAGGAAAGTGGTGCTGGGGAAATTTACTATAGTTCACAAAGTATGCCTTTGTAAACCTGAATCAACTTTTAGCAAGAATTAATTTATGTAGTTCTAAATGTTAAGTTGTATATTTAATAGAAAATAATTATTTGGCACCTCAGCAGTTTTCTTTAAATGTTACTTTATAAAACTTTTTAACAATATAATTTATATTGAATACATAGATGTTTTGATAAAATTTTAATCAAATTTGATTATGTAATGATAAAATGTTTTTAAAATGTGAACTATTTAACATATATCTTAATAACTGAGGACACAATACCTGAATTGTGATTTTTACATAATGTGATAATTAGGGTTCAAATTATGGCTCATCATTTAATTGATTATAAACGAGTATATTTCTAAACTCTTTACTTGCCTCCATTTTTACAGTCATATAGCAATAATTTCTATTTTTATTTTATAGAAATGTGAAGTTATATGTCATGGTATCTTTACCTTTGATTTCTGAGGGGAAGGGGTTTATATTTTGTAGTTAATATAAACTTGAAAATTCTTATCAATACAAATCCCCCTTTCCAGGTTTATTCTTACTATTTGTTGCCATTTTGGTTGAATATTTGCTTTATTTGTATCTGATTCTGGAGGCAGATAGTGCTGTGGGCTTTTAAATTTTTTTTTATTTTTTTAGTTCATAATACAGATACATAAATGGTTTTACCAGAGCATTCTTGCCATCTTACTTTCCTGTACTGCCTGTTGGGTAATTGGCATTTCCTGCTGACCAACTTGTTTATTTGACCGCTTTCCACTAGGCTCAATGTTCTGTTTTACTGTGGTTTTTGGCTTTTCTTTTCTTTTTTTTTTTTTTTTTAGATTTTTATTTATTTATTTATTTGACAGACCGAGATCACAAGTAGGCAGAGAGGCAGACAGAGAGAGAGGAGGAAGCAGGCTCCCTGCTGAGCAGAGAGCCCAATGCGGGGCTTGATCCCAGGACCCTGGGATCATGACCTGAGCAGAAGGCAGAGGCTTTAACCCACTGAGCCACCCAGGTGCCCCGCTTTTGGCTTTTCTTAACCTATTTTTAAAATCTGTCATAAATAAGGAAATTATGATAAAAGGTACACAGTCTTTGTAGCAGATGGGATTCCTAAAAAGTAATGTATTTATGGAGTTTAAAAGACATTATTTTGGGAATTATTTTAGAATTATCTGTTTTTAAAATTGAGGTCCCCAAAAGTCAATTTTTTATTTAAGTATATCCCAAGTTTTTCATATGAGTAGTGCTTAAATATTTTGAGTTTAATCTTTTTGTATTTGTGCTGTGCTGAAATTTGATTTCTAACATAGATTGGTTTTTAAGCCATCCCTTGAGTCTGCTGTATTCTGTAGGGTTGGGTCATGGAGCCAGGGTGCCTCTTCGTCCACTTTATCCATAGCTACCTACTTTATCTCTTACAGATTAATGGCATTTTGTTTGAAATTTGGTTTGGGAAAAATGCTTGGTTATTTTTTTTTTTTTTTTATGTCTGGTTTAAGCGGGAACGTAACCACTTTGGCCAATTTTTCAGTGGAATGGAAAGAGAATGGAGTTAGACCAAAATTAAAGCAGTTCTGACCATAGAAGACCGCAACTGCTTTGAAAGAAGAATCCATCAAATGATTTTAAAGTGAAGAATTTTGAACCATAGTGAAAGCAAAGCTTGATTTGAAACAATGAAGTCTGAAACTTGCCAGAGGCAATACGTGAATGGCTTAATGATGAAACAAAACAAAAAGGATATTTTGTATTTAAAATGTATATATTTAAAGCATGTTCAATATAAGTATTTACTTAAAATTCTAGTTCAAGTTATGAAGTACTCTAAGAAAACTTTGTATTTAATGGGAAACTGGGGCAATATGAAACAAGATTTTTACCAGAAGGAATAGTGTCGGGCATACATTCAGGGGAAGAAGTGGCTAAGAGAAAATGCTGGTGCAGGGCTGTAGACAATGATTTGTCTCACAATTAACATGATGTAGCTAAAAGAGTAGTAATTGATCAGTAAAGTTTAGAGATGTATATACTTGGAATCCTTTAAAAATAGCATGTTTAGGTTTCAAGCAGATACTAATATTTTTAATCCTGAGAATATGTTTAAAGTCATTCTATTGAAATTAAAAGAATAGGCTGTTAGCCAGAGCTTTAAAACAGTCATTCCTAAGACTTCGGTGTGATGGTACTTTTAAAACAAACAAAACTTTATTGAGGTATAACTTAACACATGATAAAATTCACCCATTGTAAAGATACAATTTGATGGTTGTAGTAAATTTATAGAGTTGTGCAACCATCCTCACAATCCAGTTCTAAATGTTTTAGAACATTTCTGTCAGCCCATAAAAGTTCCCCTCGTGGTCCTTTGCAGTTGATGCCCTCTCTTATCCCCAGCCCTAGGCAGCCACTTTCCTCTGTTTCATAAATTTTCCCTATCTGGAAATTACACATGCATGGAGTCACACAATTTGAAGTCTTTTATGCCAGCTTCTTGGCATGATGTTTTTGATGTTCTCTCATCTTCTAGCCTATGCCTGTACTTCGTTCATGTAATTGCTGCATAATCTTCCAGCTTATGGCTATACTGCATTTCATTTATTCACCAGTTGATGAACGTTTGGATTGTTCATATTTTGGGGGTATTATGGATAACAATGCTATGGACATTCACATATTTGCCTTTATGTGGACGTATGTTTTCATTTCTCTTAGATCCCTAAGAATGAAATTGTTGGGTTGGCTGGAAAGTTTTTGTTTAATTTTCTAAAAAAACTGCTAAACTCTTTTCCAGAGTGGCTGTACTATTTAAAAATATTCCTGTCACAATGCATAAGCATTGCAGTTTCTTCACATCCTTGTGAATACTTGTCTTTTTTTATTATAGTCAGTCTGGTGAGTATGTATTTTAAGTGTGCAGATTATACCTTGCAGTCCTAACCCGTGTGTCCATAGATTGGATATGCAGTTTGGGTGAGTATAAGATGGTCTGAGAGATCACTATAAAATTACTTACTATAGATATGTAGTTAGTTAAAGGTAGTATTTTCTGTAGCCAGTGAGAAAAATTACAGCCTTCCAGAGGGAGTGTGCTGGTCCCTTGGGACTCTGCTGAGGAGAGGAAGTGTGTAGGTGAGTAGTGCTTGTGGCTGGTACTTGGTGCTATTGTGTGGATCGTAGTTAATAAAGCTGCCTGTGACTGGTGGTCATATTGAAAACATTGTACAGAGCTCGCACTGCACAGCCATGTCACAGTCTCTTAAGTTTCCCAGAGCTCTTTTGCTTTAAGATAACTGGGAATTTCTTAAATTTGTAAAAATTTAGCTGGTATTGTTTAGTTGCCGCCAGCTACTTGTGCTCTTACACATAGTGGACATTGGAGTAGTGCTTTCTAAATTTTTAATGGAAAACTTCAGACAAAGACGAAAGTACAATAGTATAATAAACCTACTTCATCATGGTCAATTTATGACCAATCTTGATCTATATGCCACCCATCTTTGCAACCCTGATTTATTTTGAAGCAAGTACCACAGAGCAGATAATTCCATTTGTGTTTCAGTATTTATATTGAAAAGATAAGAATGCTTAAATATAACACACTTAAATATCAACAGTTTCTTAGTAATTTTCCAGTCATCATTAAATTGTCATTTTTTTTTCTAGTTCAAGTCAGAATTCAAATAAGGTCCATACATTGCATTTATCTCTAAATCTTTTCACCTGTGGGTCCCTATACACGCCCTGTACACCCCCAACTCCTTGGCTTGGAAAAAGCAGTGGTTGCTTTAAATTTTTAAATATCTATGCAGTTTATGTTTAAGGTGAAATTTCATGTGCTTAAAGAATGTATTCTAACTTGAAAATACTTTGAAAGTTAATGAAGAGTGGTCCAAAAAGCTTGGACCACTCAACAGATGTTTCCTTAATTTAAAATTATAATGGGTCTTATATCCAGAATATATAAAAACCTCTTACAATTTAACAAAAAGACAACCCATTTTGCAAATGAGCAAAGAATCTGAATAGACATTTCTCCAAAAAAGATATACAAATGGCCATTACACACATGAAATGATGTTCAACATTATTAGTCATTAGGGAAATGCAAATCAAAACCGCAAGGACTTCACACCTACTAAGATTGCTTTGATCAAAAAGACAATAGCAAGCGATGATGTGGACAAACTGGAATGTAAAGGGTGGGAATGTACGTTGGTGGGAATGTAAAGCTGTGCTGCTGGTTTGGATCACAGTTAGACTGTTAACTCAAAAAGTTAAACAGCATATGATCCAGCAACTCCACTTCTAAGAATATAAGAGAATTGAAAATACATACTCACACTCCATCCCCTGGAAAACACCTACTTTGCGTGTCTATGAATTTGATTACTTTAGATGCCTCAAATAAGGGAGTCACAGTATTTGTCTTGTGATTGGCTTACTTCACTTAGTATAATATCTTCAAGTATCATCTGTGTTGTAGCATATGACAGGGAATCTTTTGTTTTTAGCTGAATAATATTTCATTGTAGGTGTATACAACATTTTTGCCAGTGAACATTTGGCTATAGTGAATAATGCTGCTATAAAATTAAGTGTATACATATCTTTTTGAGACCCTACTTTCAATTCTTTAGGATATATATACAGAAATGGGATTGCTGGAGCATATGATAGTATTGTTTTTAATATTTTGCAGCCCCCCCCCCATTTTCCATAGCAATTATACCATTTTACAATCTTACTGACAATGCACAAGGGTTCCAATTTCTCCACATCCTTTTTTGCTTTATACTAGCCATCCTAATGGGTGTGAGGCAGTATCTATGATTTTGTTTTGCATTTCTCTGGTGATCAATGATGTTGAACATCTTTTTGTTTACTTGTTGGCCATTTGTATATCTTTGGAGATATGTCTATTTAAGTTCTTTGCCCATTTTTGAATTGGGTTATTTGATTTTCTTGTTGAGTTGTAGGTGTTCTTTTGATATTCAAAATATTAACCATCTGGTCTAACATGTTAAGTCCAATGTTTCCTTATTGATTTTATGCCTGGGTGATCTATCCATTGATGAAAGTGGGATATTGAAGTTCCTTGCTATTATTATATTGCTACCCATTTCTCCCTCTAAATCTGTTAATATTTGCTCTTTTAAAAAGAACTGTGGGCATCTTTGTCTTGTTCCTTTTCTTAGAGGAAAAGTTTTAACATCTCACCATCATATTTAATGTTAGCTATGGGTTTTTCATGTATGGTGTTTATTATGTTGAGATAGTTTGCTTCTATTTCTTGTGTGTTAAAGCTTTTTGTTTGTTTTAAATCAGGAAAGGGTGTTGAGTCTTGTCAGTTGCTTTTTTGCATCAATTAGGATGATCATGTGGCTTTGTTTTTAATTCAGTTAATGTGGCGTATTAGAATCACTGAGTTTCATTTGTTGAACCATCCTTGCATTCCAGGACTGACTCCCACTTGTGGTGTATAATTCCTTGATGTGCTGTTGAATTTGGTTTGCTTATATTTTGTTGAGGACTTCTGTATCAATATTCTTCAGGGATATTGGTCTGTAGCTGCCTTGTATTTCCTTGTCTGGCTTTAGTATCGGCATTGCTGGCCTCCCACAGAGAGTTTGGAAGGATTCCTTTTCTTCAATTTTTGGGAAGTTTGAGGAGGATTATTGTTTAAATGTTTGGTAGACATTGAAGTGAAGCCATCTGGTACTGGGCTTTTCTGTGTTGGAAGGTTTTGATTACAGATTCAGTTTTCTTACTAGTTACTGGTCTGCTCAGTTTTTCTGTTCAGTATTTAGTTTGGTTAGGTCATATGCCCATTTTTATATTGAGTTACTTCTTATTGACATGTAATTGTTCTTTATATATTTGAAATACTAGATCTTTACCAGCTATATGATCTACAAATATTTTTCTTGGGTTTTTTTTGGGGAATGTTGAGATTTTATTTCTTTGGGAGAGAGAGTGAGTGAGTGTATAAGCAGGGGGAGGGGCAGAGGGAGAAGGTTAGTAGGGAGCCCAATGCAGGGCTTGATCCTAAGACCCTGAGATCATGACCTGAGCTGAAGGCAAATGCTTAACCCACTTAGCCACCCAGGTGCCCCTCTACATATATTTTCTATTCTGTGGATCCTCTTTTTACTTTTGTGGCACAATAGTTTAATAAAATCCAATTTATTTTTTTCTTTGGTTGCTCGCATTTTAGATATCAAATCTAAGAAACCATTGCCTAATTCAATGTCAAAAAATTTACACTTATGTTTTCCTGTAAAAGTTTTATGGTTTTAGTTCTTATCTTTGTCTTTCCCCTAGTTTGAGTTAATTTTTGTATATTGCATAAAATAGGGGGGCAAATTAATTCTTTTGCCTGTGAATATCCAGCTGTTCCCTTACCATGTGTTGAAAAGACTATCCTTTGTTTCCCCATTGAATGGTCTTAGCACCCTTCTTGAAAACCAATTACCCATGAATGTATGGATGTATTTCTGGATTCTTAATGCCCACCAGTATGCCCTTCCTTATGACAGAACTACATATCTCAATTCCTGTAACTTTGTAGTTAAGTTTTGAAATTAGGAAGCAGGACTCTTACAACTTGTTTTTTTAAAATATTTTATTTATTTATTTGACAGTGAGAGATCACAAATAGGCAGAGAGGCGGGCAGAGAGAGAGGAAGGGAAGCAGGCTATCTGCTGAGCAGAAAGCCCGATGTGGGGCTCGATCCCAGGACCCTGAGATCATGACCTGAACCAAAGGCAGCGGCTTAACCCACTGAGCCACCCAGGCGCCCCACAACTTGTTTTTCAAAAAAATTTTTTGGTATTTTGGGTCCTTTGCATTTCCATACAAATATTAACATCAACTTGTCAATTTCTGCAAGAAAATGCAGCTGGGATTTTGGTGGTTGTGTAGAATTTGTAGAACAGCTTTGGAGCATTTATAAGTTTTGTGTCTATATGATGTTCTTGATTCCCACTGTCACTGCCTTTTAAGTTTTCATCACCAATTGCCAAAGTTCCTATGGCTTCCTATATACTTTTATTTTTTATATTTTTTATATATTTTTTCCAATCAGTTATTCTTGCTATTATCAGCATGACTTATCTAAGAGGCTTAATTATGATCTTTTAGTGACTCTTCAGAACTTTCATAATTTATTCACTCATTCAAGTAATTGTCTTTAATCCCTTAATGTGTCAGACATTATCCTAAGAATACATCAGTGAATAGAAGAAAAATAATTGTCCTCATGGAGCTTACATTCTAGTATAAAATATAGTGATAAATAGAAGTGCTGTGGAGGGGGGAAAGGGAAGGGGACAGTGGAATGTGCGATTTTAAATAGGGTAATCAGGGAGAACTTCATTGAGCTAACGGAATACCTTAGAAATGAAGTCATGCATATATTCAATGAAAGCTTTCAGTCATTACAAATATCAATTATAAAGACTGAGTTGGCAGCACATTTGAGGAACAACAAGGAGGCTAGCAGGCTGGAGAGGAGGGAGTGAGGAGAGTAACAGGAAATGAGATCAAAGATAACAGTAGTGGGGTGCCTGACTGGCTTAGTCAGTAGATCATGCAGTTCTTGATCTTGGGGTTGTAAGTTTGATCCCCATGTTGGGTGTAGAAATTATGTTAAATCAATCTTTAAAAAAAACTTTTTTATTTGACAGAGCACAAGCAGGGGGAGCAGCAGGCAGAGGGGGAGAGAGAAGCAGGCTTCCTGCCGAGCAAGGAGCCCAATTCGGAACTTGATCCCGGGACTCTGGGATCATGACCTGAGCTGAAGGCAGACACTTAACTGACTGAGCCACCCAGGTGCCCTAAAAAATAAAATCTTTACAAAAGATAACAGGTAGCAAACCGTGTGTGGGCCATTGTTAGTTCTGTGCCTTTAACAGTGAAGTGGGAAGTCATTGGAGGGTTTGAGCAGAGTAATATAAGGTCAGTCCTTGAAATTTAACAAAAGTGCCTTAGCTGGTTTGTTGGGAAAAGACTGTGTGTGGAAGGGATAAGGTGGAAAGCAGTAGACCATTTGTAGTGGACAGCCTCCAAAACATCCCCAAGGATCCCTGCCCCATGAGATTCACACCCATGTGTAATACCTTCTACTTGGGTGTGGGCTGGACCTAGTGATTTGCTTCTAATGAATAGGGTATGGTAAAGTGATGGGTTATCATTTCTGAGATTAGGTTATGGTCTCCATCTTGAATGTTCTTTCTTACTCTCTCACTTGCTCACTGTTGGGAATCAGCTGCCTTTTGTGACCTGCCTGTAAGAGAGACCCATGTGGCAAGAAACTAAAGGTGGCCTCTGGCCAACAGCCAGTGAGGATGCAAGGCTCTTGGCCCAACAACCATGGAGAAATAAATCTTGCCAACAACTGCATCAATAAGCTTGGAAGTTGATCTCAGCTGAGCTTTCAGATGGGACTGCAGTTCTAACAGTTTGACCTCGGCTTTGTCAGGGACCTTAAATATGAGGTACCCATGTTGACTCTGCACTCAGATTCTGGATCCACAAAAAATGTGGGTAATGCCTGTTTTAAGATGCTAAAGTTTGGGATAATTTGTTACACAGGAATAGATAATATGTCAACTAAGAAGTTAATGCAATTACCCTGATGAGAGATGATGGTGACTTAAGACAGGGTGATAACAGTGGGCCTGTTCAAAAAACTGAATTCTGGTAGGTAGATCTACCTGGATTTTCTGAGGAACTAGGTGTAAGTGAGGGAAGAAGGGATGTCATAGAAGAGGAGAGGTTGTCACTGTGTAGCAAGAAAGAACTCAAAGATTGTTCTAAGGTTTTTGGCCTGAGAAACTGGAAGGATGGAATTGCTATTAAGACTAAGAAGAAGAAGAAGAAGAAAGACTTAGAAGATATGGGAGAAACAGGCTTTGTAGGAAAAGATCAGGAGCTCGGTTCAGGGTAAATGATTATAATGCCTATATGAGTCAGTGAAATTCTGAGTAGGTAGATGAGATCACCAAGAATGAAAGTGGACAGAAAAGAGAAGTGAGAGGACTGAGTCCTGAGGCACTCCAATATTAAGACATCAGGTGAGGGGTGCCTGTGTGGGTCAGTTAAGTGACTGACTCTTGATTTCGGCTCAGGTCAGGATTCAGGGTCGTGAGGTTGAGCCCTGTGTCTGGCTCCTCACGCATCAGGGAGTCTGCTTGAGATTCTCTTCCTTTCCCACTGCCCCTCCCCTACCATGTTCACACTCTCTCAAACATCTTAAAAAAAAAATTGGGTGAGAGTGAAGAAAATAGCAAAGAAAACGGATGAGGTACCAGTGATGTAGAAGGAAAGAAAAGTGGTGTAGGAGCCAAGTGAAGAGATTATTCTAAGGAAGGAGTGATACACTGTCAAAGGCTACAGATAGCTCAGAAAAATAAGAATTGCAAATTGGATATTGGATTTAGCAACATGAAAGCCATTCTTGACCTTGATGAATAGCTTCAGTAGAGTAATGGAAAGAGAATGACTGGTTGGAGTCAATTCAAGAGAAAACTGGAGAAGAGGAGTTAGGATATGGAGTACAGACAACTTTAGTTCTGTAGCAATGAGGAGCAAAGAAACAGTATGGTAGCTGGAAGAGGAAGAGTACATTTGTAAAGATGGGAGGAAAACCAAAATGGTTGTATAAGAAAGATGCACCAGGCAGAAAGATGGTTGCTATAGGAGAGAGATTCACTGGTGAGTTGTCCTAGAGTAAGCAAGATAAAATTCTGACTGTTCAGGGCACCTGGGTGGCTCAGTGGTTAAAGCCTCTGCCTTCGGCTCAGGTCATGATCCCAGAGTCCTGGGATCGGGCCTCACATCGGGCTCTCTGCTTGGCAGGGAGCCTGCCTCCTCCTCCTCTCTCTCTCTCTCTCTCTCTGCCTGCCTCTCTGCCTACTTGTGATCTGTCAAATAAATAAAAATAAAAATCTTTAAAAAAAAAATTCTGACTGTTCAACTCAACATTCAGCACCCTCTGCACGCTACTCTCTGCTGGCCTCTCAGCTCGTGTGCACCATTTGTGTTGTTGGGTTTTGCATCTTGGAGGCCTTTCATGTTCTTTCCCCAGTGTGCAGTTTCCCCTTTCTATACTTTTTCCTTTAAATGATTCATATTAATTTTTAAAATAACACAGCTTGAGTGTCCTCACCCTGGGAGGCTTTCTCTGATGCCTCAATCTGACTTAGATGGTTTTCTTCTGTGCTCCTGTACCCTTTCTCTGCACTTACCACAGTGCACTGAGACTACTCCTATATCTCTGATTAGACCATGAGGGCAATATTGATAAAAAGGACCATGGCTTATTTGACTCTGAAGCCTTGGCACATACAGTGTTTCACACATGGTGAATATACACTAAATCTTTAAAAGAAATTCAAGAACCCTCTAAGTTTCTTCAGTTCTTGTGGTAGATGAAGGCACTAACAATGAAAGATAGTTGACTTTAGATTTGAAAATGGTATTAATTAAGGAGAAAATATGTAATTGTTCTTACTGTCTGTGGGTTCTGTATTTGTGAATTTGCCTACTCACTACGTATTTGTAAACCCCCCAAATCAGTACTTGCAGTAGTAGCGAGGCCATCCAGAGTGGCAAGAATTTGGCGTTGCCTGTTGTGCGCATTCCTAGTTGAGGTCAAACGAGGTGATACTCTGCTTTCATGTTTTAGGTCTCATACTGTAAACAAGTGTCCTTTTCTTGAAATATATGGTACTGTGTTTTGCACATTTTTTTGCTTTCTCAGGGGATGATTTTGCTGTTTAAAATGGCCATGGGTGCCATGCTGAAGTGCTACCTAGTGCTCCCAGCACAGGAGGGCTGTAATGTGCCAAATGGAGAACATGCGTTAGCCAAACTGCATTCAGGCATGAGTTACCATTCTCTTGGTTGTGAGTTCCATGTTAATGAGTCAACAATCTACATTAAAAATAAAAATTGGGCTGCCTGGCTGGCTTAGTCAGTACAGCATGCAACCCTTATCTCGGGGTTGTGAGTTCAAGCCCTAGATTGGACGTAGAGCTTGCATTTAAAAACAAACAAACAAACAAAACACAACCACACACAACA
The DNA here is from genome assembly GCF_022355385.1 of Mustela nigripes. Lineage (NCBI taxonomy): Eukaryota > Metazoa > Chordata > Mammalia > Carnivora > Mustelidae > Mustela > Mustela nigripes. Next base: position 114,017,805 of record NC_081558.1, read on the forward strand.
TACATTAAAGTGTCTCTAAAGAGAAACACAAAGCAAGCTTATGTATTGATTAGTTGATGAAAATGTGACCAGAGGCTTGTATGACCCTCACCCTGTTTTCTCTAGGAGCAATTGTTCAATAACTGCACCAACTTTAGAACATAACTACTGTGAGTGAGAATCGACTGCAGTTTGGCCTCATTCTGAAGTTGCAGGGCATGTTCTTCCCACTGCTCCCTACAGATGGGAAAGTAGGCGAGTTTTTAGTCATTTTTTAAAAAATTTAAATTCAACCAATTAACTTACAGTGTATTTTTAATTTCAGAAGTAATAGTCATTTGTAAAGTAACCCTAATCAAAATGACTTTTCATTCATAACTTTCTATTATGAAAATCTGATCTGAAGCTACGCCACTCAGTCTGAAGGGGAAAGGCAGTGCAGTAATTCCAGGAAGATCTGATATCTTGGAGATATGCGAGGTAGCCGTGAAGTTCTCTTATGACAGCTAGATCAGACGAGAGTGCCTTAAGATGTTCTCAGGTAAAATTGCCCAGAGACTGTGGTTATCTTTGGCTTCCCAGACTCTAGAAATTTGGAGTCGTTACATGCCTGATGAATGAATAACATTGGTAATTATTTTCACATAAAAAGAGAATTAGTGTTGAGTTTTTGAAAAACATACCCAGCATTAAATATGTAGCTTTTTCTGCTGAAGTGCCCCTCCTCTCTTGTGTTTTGCCTCCATTTTTTGAGCATTCACTAAGCTTCATATTGTGCTGAATGCTTTCCTGACACTATATTGTCCAACCTTCATAACACTCTGAAGTGCAGGTATTCTTTCTTCCATTTTTCAAGGAGAAAGAGGAGGCTCCAAGAGGTTGAGTAACTTATAACTAGCTGTTAAATGGCAGAACCAAGATCTGAACCTGGGCTTAATTCTAAAGTCTTTAAACATTGTTACAGTTTTCCAGTTTGTAGAACCTGATTTCTACCTTAAAATCAACACATGAATGAGAAGTCTTAAAAATTCTGAAAGAACTGGAACTCTACTGCAGAGTAACTATTTCATATTGCATTTTATAACTCATTTTCATTTTTGGATTACTAAAGTACTCAATACTCTAAAGAAATGGATGGGTTTACTCCTTATCATTAGGATTTTTATGAATTCAACATAGTGAGAACACATTGCTTTTGATATATGGAATAGAGATATCATGGGATGATTTCAACTATTGCCCATAAGCAGCTTTAGAGGTGGTTATATGAATGACCAGTTATTTAATGTGTACATCTGGATATTAGCTTAGCAGAGGTGGCCACTGTTGGGAATGGTTGTTTTTCCATGGTTACATTCTGGCAAGTATCAGAAAAATAGATACGGCCTTGATCCCATTACTGATCATTGTAAACTTGAGGGTAAGTGTGTTTCAACTGAATCTGTTTTTACATCTGTCAAATAAGGGTTCCTTCTCTATCAATAATCCCGGATTCCATAATGCCTTCATGTGAGACACATGCAACAGACTGTCTCCAATTTGTTGGCTCATTCTCTGGTAGAACAGATGTAATTGAGTAACCTGAAGTGTTGAATAAAACCTAGTTCCACAAATGCTCTGACAAAATCCCTCAAAATTGGCTCTTCTCTGCTTCCATAGTTTCTTGTAGTTGGTACATGGTTACCTGCCTGGGATATTGCTTGGTTTCTGCCTATAGTTAAGTGGTAGTTATATGACTAAGTTACTACCATAGAACAATCAGATTTGATGTGTCTTAGTTCTGGATTAGTGCCTTAACCATCGTTGTTATTCCACAGATTCTCTTCCTGTCAGTTAGAACCCATGTCAACTCAAGTCCACCCATGCAGGTGGGGACAATGCCCTAGAATGGCAGATCATCAGGAGGAAAAATGCAAGTCCCTGAATGACTTCACGGAATAGGGCTAGTTGCTGACTGGAAGTCTCCACAGATTGTAATCACAAAATGTTATACATCTTCTCTTGAATCCTCTTTATTGTTGCCGGGTGTCTGTTGCAGCAATATGGCCTTATATAACCGCTATGCAAGCTGAATGTGAAAGAAATTTTTCTAAGGGAAACAAAAATTTTGGATTGGATACTCAGACACTTTGTATTTCCAGATTTATTAACAAATCTGTAACTTGCTTACAGACATGAAGAAAAAAATGCTTAGCTCACTTGTTCACAAAATTCAGTGTATTTGAGTTATATTTTAGCTTACTTATTTTTAATGTAATCACCTAGTCCTATTTCTAGAGATTCTGAATTGGTTCAGCAGAGTTGGAGCTCCAAAAGAAAAGGACCCAGCCACATGAAGACCTAGCAAAGAACATTCCATGCAGAGAGAACAGGACTATAAAATCCCTGAGGAATGAATGGATTTGGTAAGTTTGAGGAACAAGGGAAGGCAGTGAGGTGGCAGGTCAGTGGGTGAGAGAGAGAGAGAGTGGCATGAGATCAAATAAGAGGGGCAGACAGGAGCCACATCATAGATTATGGTTCTGTGAACCAAGGAATCTGAACTTTTTTAAAATCTGAATTTCTAAGTGCATTGGGATACCTTTTGGGATTTTAAAATAAGCAAAATATTTGAATTTTGCTTTTAAAAGATGACTCTGGGGTGGCCCGGCTGGCTCCCCTAGAACATGCAACTCTTGACCTTTGGGTCATGAGTTCAAGCCCCACGCTGGGTATTGAGCATACTTAAAACAAAAAAGGACAGAGTAGTTCCCAGGCAGATAAGAGATTGGCATCTAGACTAGAGGTGATGCTGGTTTGAACTGGTGACAATGGTAGAAGAGAGGTGGGCAGAGTAAGGCTATACTTTAAAGGTGGGATCAAAGAATGTAATGATGGATTGTCAGGGGAGAGAAGGAAAGCAGTTTTTAATTGGAACAGTTTTTTGTTTGTTTCAAGTTGTTATTTAACTTGCAGTTAACATATTAGCACAATATTGGTTTCAGGAGTGGAATCTGGTGATTCATCATTAAGGGCCTTAATTATCTGTGTTATGCCACCACAATTAATTGTTGATTTTTACTAATAAGAAATGTAAAGTATTAGAAAAGGAACCATGAAAAAAATCACAATCTAGTGACATTCGTTAGTCTTTTTGAAAAGGTTAAATCTGAAAAGAATGAAGACTGTTGGAAATGATAAATGTGGATAAATATAAAAGGATTCTTAAAATATTAATTTCTTCAATTGACTATTCAAAAGCAAATCATGTTTTGTTGGGTTTATAAAATGTAAAAGTTAATACATATGACAATAGTAAAAAGGATTATAAGAGGGATAAATGGAATTATACTGTTGTAAAATTCTTATAGCATAGATGGCGGGGTATAATAAATCAAGACAGACTGGTTCAGAGTAAGGATGATGCTTTTAAATTCTAGGAGTAACCTCTGAAAATAGAGATATAACCAAGAAGCCAAAAGAGGAGACTGAATGCTAAAAACTAATAAATACAAATGAAGGTGGAAAAAAAATAAGAAAGGCCCAAAGTAGAGTTGGAATAAATAGAAAATAAAGAGCAAGATGGAAAGTTTAAAGACAAATATATCAGTAATCATAGTGAACATCAACGGGCTAACCATCTAACTGAGGGAGAATGTTGGAGTAGATAAAAAGCAAGACCCAAGTAAATGCTTTTGTATGAGAGTCAGGCTTTAAATAGACACAAATGGGTTAAAAGCCTAGAAAAAGATGTACCATGTAACGAATAAGCATAAGAAAAATTGTGTGGCTATATTAATATCACTAAATAATAAAGTTAAAAAAGGACATTTCATTAGGATAAAAGGAACAATTCACCAAAACATAACAATCCTGAATGTGTATGGCACTAATAACGGAGCTTCAAAATGTATGAAGCAAAAATTGACAGAGAGAAATCCACAGTTACAGTTGGAAATCTTTCAGTAACTAGTAGAATTAACCAAAAACAAATTACAAAAATAAAACCACCAAAACAGGGGTGCCTGGGTGGCTCAGTGGGTTGAAGCCTCTGCTTTCGGCTTGGGTCATGATCCCAGGGTCCTGGGATCGAGCCCCGCGCCGGGCTCTCTGCTCAGCAGGGAGGCTGCTTTCCTTCCTCTCTCTCTGCCTGCCTCTCTGCCTACTTGTGATCTCTGTCTGTCAAATAAATTAAAAAAATAATAATAATAATAATAAAAAAAATTTAAAAATATAAAACCACCAAAACAATAACAAAAAGTTAGTATAAATACAGAACTGAAAAATCACTGTTAATCAACAAAATCAATTTTTTAATGTTTCAAGTTGTTATTTAACTTGCAGTTAACATATTAGCATAATATTGGTTTCAGGAGTGGAATCTGGTGATTCATCACTTATATAGAACGCCCAGTGCTCATCACAACAAGGGCCCTCCTCAATGCACTGTCACCCACTTAGGACATCCTTCCACCCGACTTCCCTTCTGCAACCCTCAGTGTGTTCTCTACAGTTAAGAGTCTGTTTTATGGTTTGTCTTCTTCGGCCCCTTTCTTTTTTCCTTTCCTCTATGTTCCTCTGTGTTGTTTCTTAAATCCCACATATGAGTGAAACAATGTGGTATGTGTTTTTTTCTGACTGACTTGTTTTGCATAGTATGCTACCCTCTAGCTTCATCCATGTCATTGCAAAGAGCAAGACTTCATTCATTTCTATGTCTGAGTACTATTCCATTGTATATATAGACATATCTTCTCCATCTATTCATCAGTAGGTGAACATTTGGGTTTTCTACAATTTGGCTATTGTGGATAATGCTGCTATAAACATTGGAATGCATGTGCCCCTTGGAATCAGTATTTTTGTATCCTTAGGGTAAATCCCTAGTAATGTAATTGCTGAGTCATAGGGTAACTCTGTTGTTAACTTTTTGAGGAAGCTCCATACTGTTTTCCACAGTGGCCGCACCAGTTTGCATTCCCTCCAACAGTGTAAGAGGGCTCCCCTTTCTCCACAGCCTCACCAACACCTGCTGTTTCCTGGGCTGTTAATTTTATCCATTCTGACAGGTGTGAGGCAACATCTCATTGTAGTTTTGATTTGTATTTCCCTGGTGATGAGTGGTGCTGAGCCTCTTTTCATGTGTCTGTTAGCCATCTGTATGTATGTCTTCTTTGGAAAAATGACTATTTATGTCTTCTGCCCATTTCTTAACTGGATTGTTTGGTTTTGAAGGGTGTTGAGTTTGCTGATTTCTTTATAGATTTTGGATACCAATCCTTTCTCAGACAGGTCATCTGCAAATATCTTCTCTCACTCCAAAGGTTGCCTTTTCACTGCCTTGTTTCCTTCACTGTGCCCAAGGTTTTATCTTGATGAAGTTCCAATAGTTCGTTTTTGGGTTTGTTTCCCTTGCCTCCAGGGATGTATCTACTGAGAAGTGCTATGGCCAATGTCAAACAGTTTCTGCCCATGTTCTCTATGACTCTGATGGTTTCCTGTCTCACATTTAGGTCTTTACATCCATTTTGAATTTATTTTTGTGTGTGGTGTAAGAAAGTGGTCCAGTTCCATTCTTTTGTATGTAGCTGTCCAGGTTTCCCAACATCGTTTGTTGAAGAGACTTTTTTCCATTGGATATTCTTTCTGGCTTTGTCAAAGATCAGTTGACCATATAGTTGTGGGTGCCTTTCTGGGTTTTCTACTCTGTTCCATTGATCCATGTGTCTGTTTTTGTGCCAGTATCATACTGTCTTGAGGATGACAGCTTTGCAATAGAGCTGGAAGTCTGGAATTGCGATGCCTCTAGCCTTGCTTTTCTTTTTCAAATTGCTTTGAAAAGCATATGGTCTTTATTATATTGCTTTGGAGTCTGTTGTGGTTCCATACAAATTTTGTTTGTTCTAGTTGTGTGAAAAATGCTGGTGGTATTTTGATAGGAATTGCATTAAATGTGAAGATTGCTTTGGGTAATGTAGACATTTTAACAATGTCTTTTAATCCGTGGCATGGAATAGCTTTCCATTTGTGTCATCTTCTATTCCTTTCACAGGTGTTCTATAGTTTTATGAGTGCAGGTCTTTCACCTCTTTAAGTTTATCCTTAGATATTTTAATCTTTTTGTGCAATTGTAAATGGTATTTTTTGAAATTTCTGTTTCTGCTCCATTAATAGTATATGAAAACACTACCAATTTGGGGGTATTAATTTTGTATTCTATCATCTTACTGAATTTATTATTTGTAGTAGTTTTTGGGGAGAGTCTTTAGGATTTTTTGTGTATAGTATTATGTTTTCTGAATAGTGACAGTTTAACTTCTTCTTTACCAATATGGATGTCTCTTGTTTCTTCTTGTCTAATTGCTGTGGCTAGGACTTTCAGTACAATGTTGAAGAAAAGGGGTAAGAGTGAACACATCTTTGTCTTGCTCCTCACCTTCCAGGGAAAGCTCTCAGCTTTTAATCATTGAATATGATGGTAGCTGTGGGTTTTTCTTATGGTCTTTATTATGTTGAGGTATGTTCCCTCTGACCCCACTTTGGTGAGAGTTTTTATCATGAATGGCTGTTGAATCTTGTCAAATGCTCTTTCTGTATCTATTGAGATGATCATATGATTTTTATCCTTCATTTGTTGATGTGGTATATGGTGATTGATTTGTGAATATTGAACCATCTTTGTATCCCCAGAATAAATCCCATGTGATCATGGTGAATGATTTTTTTAATATATTGTTGGATTCAGTTTGCTAATATTTTGTTGATTTTTGCATCTCTGTTCTCAGGGATATTGGCCTGTAGTTCTTTTTTGTGGTACCTTTGTCTGGTTTTGGTATAAGGGTAATGCTGGCCTGGTAGGATGTATTTGAAGCTTTCCTTCCTTTTGCATTTTTTGGAATAGTGTGAGGAGAATAGGTGCTAACTCTTCATTCAGCATCTGGTAGAACTCCCCTATGAATCCATGTGCTTCTGGACTTTTATTTTTTGGTAGTTTTTTAAAATTACCAATTCAAATGTGTTACTTATAAACTGTTCAGATTTTCTATTTCTTTCTGGTTCTGTTTGGCAAGATTGTGTGTTTGTAGGAATTTATCCATTTCTTCTAGGTTGTCCAGTATGCTGTGGCTTAGCCACTTTTTCCTTTGGTCTGATTACTGCAGTGACTCTTTGCCTACTGAGGGCAGGATTTGGTTCCTCTGTTGTTAGTGGCCCAGTCTGGGGCCACTGTGGGCTTCTCTTAAGTCAGACCAGGCATTTGTCAGAGATGCAAGTAGCAATGAACTGCAAGGCACGTTCTCTGTTTTGTCCTCTGAGAAGCTTTTGTTGGTGGGCGGACCCTGCAGTCAGACCAGCTGTCTGCCTTCAGTGCTCTGCTGGGGCCACAGTCTGATTGTTGTGTGTGGTTATCTTTCCCACTCTCTGGGGCAGGAGTCACTTTGGAGTGGTACCGGCCTCATCAGGACTGCTTGCATATTTATGGCACTGCTGTGGATGGGCTCCAGACAAGAGCCCGTTAGAGGAGGCAGATCAGAAGTGTCCGGGGTGGTATGTGGTATGGCGTTAGCAAGCTTTGTGTGGGTCCGCTGTGGGAGGAGATCTGGAGCAGAGGCCAGTCTGGAAGAGGCGTTTCCACAAGAGAGTGGGATGGGGTGTACGGTTAGCAAGTTCCATAGGGAGTGTTGGCACTGCTTGGTTCCCAAGGTGGCTGTGTGTTAATGCTGGCTAGGGATGTGGGCAGGAATGGTGCCTGCCAGTTCCTCTGTTCTGGAGAAGTCTCCCAATGTACATCCTTGAATAGCTGTGGCTCAATCCCATCCCTCCAGCTGCTCAAATATCAGTAATAAACTTGTGCCACTATCTCTAGGTAAGCAAGCAACAAAGTCTCAAATATCATTATTGGCACTGGAAAATTCCAGGATATTTTAAACGGTTTAAATTTAAATTTAAATTTCAAAGCACGGGCTTTGAAATTAGTAAACAAATCTCCTTCGAGTATACTCCAGGCATTTTTCAAACTGCTGCTTCTATGCCACATCTCTGCAAGGCTGTTGTGCTGTCTCTTTAAGGGCAGGGACCCAGTTCCCTTCTGCCTTCCCAGCTTTCTCAGAGCCAAGGGCACTGGTTGTTAAAGTTCCAGGTTTTAAGTCCCACTGATTGTAAGAACTTTTGAAATCGAGCCTCTCTGGTTTTCAAACCCAAATGTTATGACAATTCATCTTTCCTATGTGGGTCTCCTGGTGTAAATCCCTTTCACTCCCTTTTTCCAGTCCGCAACATCCCTCCCTCCTGCTGACAATACCATAGGTCCTTTTAGCTCCCAACCTCACCTCTGCTCTTCCTACCCTCTTTCATGGGACTTCTTCTCTATATGTAGCTTGAAGAGTTTGTTCTGCCAGTCTTCCAGCCATCTCCTGGGTTTTTTACACTGACGGGAATGTTATGTAGTTGTATCTGTGGAACAAGATGAGCTTAGGGTTCTCCTCCTCAGCCATCATCCCCAGAAGTCAGTGTTTTTGTTTTCATCTGATAGATACCTTGAGGTGACTTGCCGAATCATTCGGTAGTTCTGTTTTTAATTTTTTTGAGGAAATTGTATACTGTTTCCCACAGTAGCTACACCAATTTATATTTTCACCAACAAGGCACAAGCATTCCCTTTCCTACACATCCTTACCAACATTTGTTATTTCTTGTCTTTTTGAGAGTAGCCATTCTAACACGTGTGAAGTGACCTTTCATTGTGGTTTTGACTTGCATTCCCTGATAGTGATACTGAGCATCTTTTTAAAATGTGTCTGTTGGCTGTGTGTGTCTTCTTTAGAAAAATGTCTACTCAGATTCTCTGCCTCCTTTTTAATCACATTGTTTGATTTGCTGTTGAGTTGTAGGAGTTCCTTGTTTATTTTGGATATTAACTCTTTATCATAGATATGATTTGCACATATTTTCTCCCCATTCAGTAAGTTACGTTTTAATTTTGTTGATTTCATTTTGTTCATTTCCTTGGCTGTGCAGAAGCTTTTTAGTTTGATGTAGTCCCATTGTTTATTTTTGCTTTTGTTGCCTTTGGTTTTGGGGTCAAATTCAAACATTTAGTGCTAAAACTGATGTCAGGGAACTTCCTTTTTTTCCTTCTAGAAGGTTTATAGTGATTTCAGGTTTTACATTCAAGAATTTTATCCATTTTGAGTTAATTTTGTGTATGGTGTAAGATAGTGGTTCAGTTTTCCCAACAACATCAGAGACTGTCCTTCCCCCACTGTATGTTCTTGGCTCCTTTGTTGTAAATGAATTGACCATATATATGCATGGGTTTATTTCTGGGTGCTCTAATATGTCCCATTTGTACCATACTGTTTTGATTACAATAGCTTTGTAATATAGCTTTGCCCTTGAAGTCAGGTTGTGTGATGCCTCTAGCTTTTTTCTTTGTCAAGATTGCTTTTGTTATTCAGGGTCTTATGTGGTTCCATACAAATTTTAGGTTTATTCTACTTCTGTGAAAAATGTCATTGGAATTTGGTTGGATGGAACTAGAGGGTATTATGCTAAGCAAAATAATCAGAGAAAGACAATTATATTATTTCACTCATATGCATTTAAGAAATAAAACAGAGGGGCATAGAGGAAGGGAGGATAAAATAAAGCAAGGTGGAGTCCGAGAGGGAGACAAAGAAACAGGGTTCCTGGAGGGGGGGGGGGGGGGGGGGAGATGAGGTAGCTGGGTGACGGGCATTAAGGAGGGCACATGATGTGATGAGCACTAGGTGTTATATACAACTGATGAATCACTGAACTCTACCTCTGAAATGAACAAGACACTATATGTTAATTGAATTTAAAATGTCATTGGAATTTGAATCGTGATTGCATTGAAACTGTAGATTGCTTTAGGAAGTATGGGCATTTTAACAGTATTAATTCTAATCCGTGAACATGGAATATCTTTCCATGTATTTGTGTCTTCAATTTCTTTCATCAATGTAATAGTTTTCAGTCTTTCACTTTCATGGCTAAATTTACTTCTAGATATTTTATTCTTTCTGATGCAGTTGTAAATGGGATAGTTTTCTTAATTTCCTTTTTTTTTTTTTTTGATTTGTTATTAGTATATAGGAGTACAACAGATTTTTTTACATTAATTTTGTACCCTGCAACTTTACTGAATATATTAGTTGTTAAGAGTTTTTGGGTGGAGTCTTTGGGGCTTTATATATATAATATGTCATCTGAAGATAGTTATTTTACTTTTTTTCTGATTTGGATGGCTTTTCTTTTTTGTGCCTGTTATAATGAGGACTTCTAATACTTATTTGAATAGAAATGGTGAGTGTGGACACCCTTGACTTTTTCCTGACTTTAGAGGAAAAGCTTCCAGAATTTCAGTATTACATATGATACTAGCTGTGGGCTTGTCATATATGGCCTGTATTATGTTGAGGTACATTCCCTCTATACCCACTTTTTGAGAGTTTTTATTTTAAAAAGATGTTGAATTTTGTCAAATATTTTTTCTATATCTATTGATATGATTATTATCCTTTATTTTGTTAGTGTGGTGCATTATGTTTGATTTCTGAATGTTGAACTATCTTTGCATTTGTGGAATAAATTCTACTTGATCATGGTGTGTGATGCTTTTAATATATTCTTGAATTTAATTTGATAGCATTTTGTTAAGGATTTTTGCATCTACTTTCATTAAGGATATTGGCTTTAATTTTTCCTCTGGTATCCTTGTCTGGTTTTTGTATCAGGGTAATGCTGGCCTTATAAGAGGAGGGAATACTCCCAAACTATTTTTATATTTTTTGGAAGAGTTTGAGAGGGATTAGTATTAATTCTTCTTTAAATGTTTGGCAGAATTCACCAGTGATGCTGTCTGGTCTTGTACTTTTTGTTTGTTGGGAGGTATTTGATTACTGATTCAATATCAGTACCCGTAGATGCTCTGTTTAGATTTTCTATTTCTTCTAGATTGTCCAATTTGTTGGCATTTAATTGTTCAGAGTATCTTATCCTTTGTATTTTTGTGTTATCAACTTTCATTTCTGATTTTGAAGGTTTTTTTTTTAGTCTAGCTAAAGATTTGTTAATTTTATCTTTTCATAGAAGCTGCTCTTATTTTCTTTGTTATCTTTTCTACTGTCTATTTAGTCTGTTTCGCTTCTACTCTGATCTTTATTTCATTTCTTCAACTAAATTGGGGCTTCGTTTCTTCTTTTTCTACTGGAGGTGTTAAGTTGGATTTCTTGTTTGAAATTCTTCTTGTTTCTTAACATAGTTAATTATCACTATGAACTTGCATCTTACAGCTGGTTTTGCTCCCTCCCAAAGTTTGGTTATGTTGTATTTCCATTTCCATCCATTTCACGGTACTTTTGATTTCTCGATTTCTTTGACCCTTTGGTTGTTCAGTAGCATGTTGTCTAATCTCCACATATTTTTGATTTTCCTAGTTATCTTCTTGTAATTGATTTTTAGTTTTATACTATTTTGGTTGAAAAAGTTGCTCCATATGATTTCAATCTTCTTAAATTTATAAAGATCTGTTTTGTGGCCTAACATGATCCATCCTGGAGAATGTTCCATGTGTACTTAAAAAAAATATGTATTCTGTTGCTTTTGGATGAAATGTCCTGTATAACTCTATTAAGTCAATCTGGTCTAATGTGTAACTTACAGCCAATGTTTCCTTATTGGTTTTGTCTAGATGATCTATCCATTGCTGAAAGTGGGGTTTTAAGTCCCCTATTATTGTACTACTGTAAATTGCTCCCCTTAAATCTGTTAATATTTGCTTTATATATTTGAGTGTACCTATATTAGGTGCATATTTATAAATATTTACAAATGGTATATTCTCATATTGGATTGGCCCCTTTATCATTATGTAACGCTCTTCTTTTTTATTAGTCTTTGTCTTAAAGTCTATTTTGTCTAATATAGTAAGTGTAGCTACTCTGGCTTTCATTTGGTTTCCATTTGCATGGAATAGTTTTTTCTGTCCCTTCACTTTCAGTCTATGTGTGTTCTTATATCTGAAGTGAGTTTCTTGTGAGCCATATATAGATGGACCTTGTGAGCCATAAAAGATGGACTTTTGATTGGGAAATTTAGCCCATTACATTAAAAGTAATTATTGATATAGATATGTCCTTCTGGTCATTTTGTGAATTGTTGCCTGGCTGTTTGTAGTTACTTTGTTCTTTTCTTGCACTCATTTGTGATTTGATGATTTTTGTGTATATGTGGTATACTTAGATTCCTTTTTCTTTTATCTACTATAGGTTTTTGTTTTGTAGTTACTATAAGGCTTATATATAACAAGTTTGAATACATTCTTTGAGTACTTTTTAAAAAAGATTTTTTTTTTTATTTGATAGAGGTCACAAGTAAGCAGAAAGCCAGGCAAAGAGAGAGGGGGAAGCAGGCTCCCTGCTGAGCAGAGAGCCCGATGTGGGGCTCGATCCCAGGACCCTGAGATCATGACCCGAGCCACAGCCAGAGGTTTAACCCACTGAGCCAATGCTTATTTACAGCAGTTTCTTTTGTCAGTACATCATTTCCAGCTATCAAAAAATTACAAGCCATACTAAAAGGCAAAAAATACACAATTTGAAGAGAGAGCATCCATCAGAACCAGACATGGCAGGGGTATTAGAATTATCAGACTGGGAATTTTAAACTACAACCAATAGGGTAAGGGCTCTAATGGATAGAGGGCATGCAAGAAAATGTAGGCAACAGAAGCAGAGAGAGATCCTAGAAAAGAAAAAGAAATTCTAAAGTTAAAAAACACTAATGGAAATGGAGAATGCTTTTTTTTTTTATTGCTAAGAGATAAAACTTCTGTGACTTTTTTATTTATTGTCTTTTTACTCATCTATATTTTCTTCTTTTAAAGCATAATTTTTTTATTTTTTAATTTTTTATAAACATATAATGTATTTTTATCCCCAGGAGTATAGGTCTGTGAATCACCAGGTTTACACACTTCACAGCACAGAAATGGAGAATGCTTTTGGTCAGCATATTAGACTGGACATAGCTGCGGAAAGAATCTCTGAGCCAGAGGAAATATCAACAGACAACTCAAAGTAAAGAGAACAAAGACTAAAAAGCAAAACAAAACATAAAACAATATCCTAGGAATGTGGGACAACTGCAAGAGGTATGACATATGTGTAATTGGTATGCCAAAAGAAGAGAAATTTGAAACAATAATGACTTAAGAGTTTCCCCCAAATCAATGTCAGACAACACATCACAGATTCAGGAAACTCAGAATACCAAAGAAGATAAATGCCAAAAGAAAACTACACCTAGGTATATAATTTTCAAATTATAAAAAATCAAATATAAAATCTGAAAGAATCCAGAGGGAAGAACATCTTACAAAGGACCAAAGATAAAGATTATACCCAACTGCTCAGAAACCACGTAAACAAGCAGAAAATGAACTGTTTAGTGTCAAGAGGAAAAAGTAACCAACCTGGAATTCTGTATTCTATCCTTTTAAAGTGAAGGGAGACTTTTTCAGACAAACACAAATTAATAGAGTTTGTTGCCTTGCAAAAAGTTAAATTTTTTTCTTTAGAGAGAAGGAAGATAATACAAGTCAGAAACTCAGAACTAAATAAAGTAAGGAAGAACAAGGAAGAAGGAATAAGTAAAGGTAAAATAAAATTTTTTAAATTATTAATTGATCTAACAGATAACAGTTCATTCAAAATTCCAACAATGTGTTTGATTATGTATGCTATATATAAACACACATAAGTGCAATGAATGACAGCAATGACATAAGGGACTGGAGAAAGGATTTTGTGTTATTCTAAGGTCTTCACACTACCTGTGAAGTGCTATTTGAAAGTTGACTTGGATTAGCTGCAAATCTGTATTGCAAATTCTAGGACACCCATTAAAAAAAACAAATTTGTAAAAGAAATATAGCCAATATGTAAGGGAGGAGAGAAAATGCTCAATTAAAACACAAAACCGGGGCACCTGGGTGGCTCAGTGGGTTGGGGCCTCTGCCTTCGGCTCAGGTCATGATCCCAGGATCCTGGGATGGAGCCCCGCATCGGGCTGTTTGCTCGGCAGGCAGCCTGCTTCCCTTCCTCTCTCTCTGCCTGCTTCTCTGCCTACTTGTGATTTCTGTCTGTCAAATAAATAAAAAAATAAAATAAAAACCTTAAAACACAAAACCAGGGAAAGAATGGAAGACAAAAATAGGAAAAAAGAATAAGTGCAACAAATAGAAAACAGTAACAAATGACAGATAATACAATTCTATCAATAATCACTCGCACATCTGTCTTAATATACCAATTAAAAGACTGATGATCTCTCTCTCAAATAAATAAAATCTTAAAAAAAAAATGATTGTCCAAATGGATCAAAAAACAAGACCTAACCATATGTTGTGTTCAAGAAACCCACCTTAAGAGGTGCCTGGGTGGCTCAGGTTATGATCCCAGAGTCCTGGGATCGAGCATCAAGCCCCACACTGGGCTCCCTGCTTGGCGGGAAGCCTGCTTCTCTCTCCCACTCTCTCAGCTTGTGTTCCCTCTCTCACTGTCTCTTGGTCAAATAAATCTTAAAAAAAAAAATCCACCTTAAATATAAAGACACATATAGAATAAGTGCAAATGGACAGAGATAGAGAAAAATATATCATCCTAATCAAAAGAAAACACAAGTAGCTATCTAATTTTCAAAAGGAACAGACTTCAAAGCAATGAAAGTTATCAGTTATAAGGACATTACATAATGACAAAGGGGTCAATTCTCCAAGAAGATGTAACAATCTAACAACAGAGTATTGATGCAAAAAGAAACAGATGAATCTATCAAATGGACAGATTCAGTGGGTTGAAAAACCAGTAAGGATATAATTGAACTAAACGACATCATCAATCAATTGAATGTAGTTGGACATACATGGACTGCTTTATCCAACAACAGCAGAATACAAATTCTTCTCAAGCTCATATGAAACATTCACCAAGATAGGTGCATCTTCACAAATTAAAAAAAAAAAAATAAAGATCATGCAAGTCTGCTCTTGGACCACAATATATATAGAAATCATAACGGATAACTGGAAAATCCTAAAATACATAGAGATTAAACAACACTTCTAAATAACACATGGCTTAGAAAATCTCAAGAGAAATTTTAAAATATTTTGAGCTAAATGAAAAACAACTTGCCAAATCGGTGAGATGCAGCGAAAGATGCTCAGAAGGAAATTTATAGCATTAAATGCATGTTAGAAAAGAAATATCTAAAATCAATAATCCAGAGTACCTGGGTGGCTCAATCTGTTGAGTGTCTGCCTTCAGCTCAGGTCAGGGATTTGGGAGTGAGTCCCTCATCGGGTTCCCTGCTCCATGGGGAGCCTGCTTCTCTCTCTCTCATGAATAAATAAAATATTAAAAAAAAATTAAATCAGTAATCTAAGTTTCCACTTTACGAAACTAGAAAAAGAAGAACAAATTAAATCCAACATAAAAAGAAGAAAGGAATAATAAGAATTAGAGGAGAAATCAATGAAATTAAAAACAGGACATCAATAGATTTGGTTCTTTGAAAAGTTCGATGAAATTGGTAAGCTTCTAGCCTGGCTAACTAAATGGGGAAAAAAAGGGGGGGGCACAAATTACTAATATCAGAAATGAAAGAGAATCTATCACTATAGGTTCCAAGAACATTAAAAGGATAATAAAGAAATATTACCAACAATTATATGCCCACACATTTGATAGAGTTTATGAATGGACCAATTCCACAAAAGACACAATATGCCAAAACTCATACAAGAAATAGAGAGTTGAACAGACCTATATGCATGAAAGCAATGGGATTAAGCAATAACCTTCCAAAACAGAAAGCAATAGGCCCAGGTGACTGAATTCTAACGAACATTTGAGGAAGAAATTATACCAATTTTCTACAATGTCTTTCAGAGGATAAAAGCAGACAGAATACTTCCTAACTCCTACTATGAACCTAGCATTACCCAAATACCATACCAAAGACATAGAAAAACAAAAACAAAAAACTACAGAATATTTGTTATGAACTTCTATGTAAAAATCAAAATTTTAGCAAACCAGGAGTGATGTCAGTGTCTTAGCAGCATATGTCTTTTTCCCCCCTTCAATTTACAACTAATCACACATCCATAACCCCCCAAAAAAGGGCCTCTGCATACAAAAAAGGGACACTCCTAAAAGATCCAGGAGCCTGTGCACCTCAGAGGAGGCTGAGGATCCAGGGAGTGGTAGGCGGCAGCAGACCAGCACCACCTTTCTGGCAGTGGATGAGGAGGGTGGAAATGGTGAGTGGGGGGTCTACCTGGCTACACATGCTGCAGCTAGAGAAACTGGTTGCTCTGAGGACAGCTTACAGTGACTCGGATGGGTAGGGAAAAGGAAGAATGTAAAGAGAACTGAAGGAATGCATTTCCTGCTGTTTGCCCTGGGATTATGGCAAGAAGACTGCCTGTGAACCTCGGAGAACATCCCTCTGTGGGGCTGTGGGTGCACCCAAAGCCACAGACATCAAACCCCCCCCCCCCCTTCCCTGACGCTGTTGCCACCCACCGACCCACCCTTCCTCTCTTCCTTCCTTCCTCCTTCTCTACCTACCTTTCTTCTTTCTTTTCTTTCTTTCTCTTTCCCTCCCTCCCTCCCTTCCTATCCTTCTTTCCTCCCTTTCCTTCCTTCCTCCCTTCCTTCTTTCTTTCGTGCTCTTTCTTTTTCTTTTTTCAAATGCTCCCAACCTTAGCAACAAATCAGCGCTGGTAAAAGAAACTGAAAACTTGTGCTATCATGCCACCTTGTGGAAAACAAAAGAAAGGCTCCTAATTGCAGAACTATTGGGTGGTTATAATCAAAATAAACAAAGGTTTACCTAAATATGAATGGTGTTTGTGCTACTTCAGATGTGGTGATAGAGCACTTGTCATCAAACACCAGGAAGAATCACAAAAAAATATGGTATCATAAAAAGAAAATGACTTTTCTCAGCAACTGAACCCAAAGACATGGAATACTGGTATCTGATAAAGGCTTTAAAATAGCTGTTATCAAGAAATTCAATAACATACAAGAAATTTCAGGGGGCAGTATAATTATCTCAGGAATAAAATTAATGAACAGGAGTACTTTACCAAAGAGAATGAAATTCTAAAAACAAAAATCAAATCCTGGAGCTAAAGAACTCAATCCATGAGATGAAGAATGCGTTAGAAAGCATTAGAAATAGAGTGGCCCAGTTGGAAAAGAGAAGAAGTGAACTCAAAGATAGGAATACAGAAATGTTTCGGATGGAAGAGAAAGATTTTTTTTTTTCTTTAAATGAAGAGACCCTAGGGAAACTTTCAAACCGCATTAGGAGAGCCAACACAAGATTAATGGTACACAAACAGGAGCAGAGAGCTTATTTAAAGAAATAATACCCAATTTTTCAAACCTAGGGCTGGAACTGGACATGCAAGCCCATGAGGCTAACAGGACACCTTATCTCCACACAAAAAGACCTTGAAGACACATTAAGTTAAAACTGTCGAAAGTCCATGATAAAGAATTTTAAAAGAAGGGAGGGGAATAAAGGCAGTGACCTACAAAGGAACCCACTGGGCTATCAACAGATCTCTCAGCAGAAACTCGACAGGTCAGGTGAGAGTAAAATGATATATTCAAAGTAACAAAAAATAAAAACTTCCAGCCAAGAAGACTCTACCTGGTGAATTATCCTTCAAATCTGAAGGACAAATAAAGGCTTTTCCAGATAAACAAAAACTGATGGGGCTCACAATGACTCGACCTGTCTTAAACGTTGAGGGGAGCTTTTCAAGAGGAAATGAAGGAAATACACAAAATGCCGATTAAAATGATAGAAAGCCATAGTCCTTTTTTAGAATAGTATATTAAACAATTTATAACACAAAAATAAAAGGAAAAGAACTTTTAAAATATCATTACTAAACTTGGGAATAAAGGGTGAAAAAGGCAAATGAACAAAAATTGCTATCAGCCAAAAAAGGGCCATGGTAAGTTGTATGTAAGCCTTATGATAACCACAAAGCAAAATTGTAGAGCAGAAATACCAAAAAAAAAAAAAAAAAAAAAAGGGACCTGAGCAAATTACCATTAAAAAGCCAAACTTAACAAAGGTAGAAACAAGGGGGGAAAAATGGAGAAATAAAATAACCAGAAGGCAAAAGATAAAATGGCAGAAGTAAATTCTTACCAATCAATAATCACTCTAAATGTAAATGGATTGAACTCACCAATCAAAACAGAGTGGCTGGAAAGATTAAAAAAAAAAAAAAAAGACTCAACTGTATGTTGTGTAATGGAGACTCATTTTAGTTCTAAAACCACACACGGGCTCAAAATGAAGATGATATTCCAAGCAAATGGAAACCAAAAGGAAGCTGGGCATACTCATATTTGACAAAATAGGCTTCCAGCAAAAAAGGGTAACAAAAACCAAAGTCATTATATAATGATAAAGGGGTCAATATATATCAAGAAGATATATATCAATATGTCAAGAAGATATAACAATCATACATATACATATTCCCAACACCCAAGCACCAAAATATATTGAGCAAATTCTAACAGATCTTAAGAGAGAAATATATAACATTACAATAATGGTAGGGGACTTCAATACCCCACTATGAGCAATGGATAGATTAAGCAGACAAAATCAACAAGAATGTTAGAATTGAACCACATATTAAAACAAATGGACTTAACTAATACATACATAACATTACATCCAACAGCAGCAGAATGCATTCTTCTCAAGTGCACATGGAATATTCTCCAGGTTAGACAGGACACAAAACATTTCTTAACAAATTTAAGAAGATTGAAACCATAATAACTACCTTTTCTGACCACAATGGTATAAAACTAGAAATTAAGAAAAGTGAGATCTACAAATATATACAAACTAAACAACACACTTCTAAATAGTCAATGAGTCAAAGAAGTAATCAAAAGGGAAGTAAGGGGCACCTGGCTGGCCCAGTTGGTGGTGTGTGTGACTCTTGATCTTAGAGTAGTGTGTTCAAGCCCCACACTGGATATGGAGCCTACTAAAAAAGAAAAGAGGTAAAAAAACTATAACTAAACATATGAAAATAGAAATAAAACATATCAAATATGGAGTATAATAAAAATAATTCTAAAATTTCAGAGCAATAAACATGTATATTAAGGAATTAGAAAGATCTTAACTTTACACCTCAAGGAACTATTAAGTTCAAAGTTAACAAAAGGAACAAAATAATAAAGATCAGAGTAGAAATAAATTGCTGCTTCCCGAAGGCACACGGGAGAAGAATGAGGCACAACCAAAAAGTCAGCTGCAAGAGAATGGGAGCAGGGGTCGGCAGTAGAAAAGACTGTCGCCCCAAACAACTCCTCAGTCCTGTAGTTATTAGATACAAGATAACTAAGAAAGGAGCAAAAGAGGGCTATACATTAACCATATGCCTTGTAGATAAACAAGAAGGAATATGCATTATACATTGATTATAAATCTTACAGATAAGCCAGGAGAGTAGGATATATATGGTCAAGTAGTATAGAATTTATAGTTGAGCAAGCACATTTAAGGGGATTGATTATCTTGAATAACTGATTAACGGTAGGCTGTCTCCCCTGCAGGGGAGATAACATCAAAAAATGAAGCAGGCAGTGTTCCACCCAGAGCAGGGCCAGGTGATCTCGGTTGCTCTGCTTCCTAGACATTAATCATCTTCTCCCCCAGAGACCTGTTGCTAATGCATGTTTTTCTTAAGGTAACATTCAAGCATCCTTGCCAGGCTAGTACAATTTCTCATGGGTTATATTTTAAGTAGTACATTGTTTTGAGAGACGGTTACAATAAATGAAAGACCAGAAAAACAATGAAAAGGATCAGTGCAACTGGTACTTTGAAAAGAGAAATAATTGACAAACTGTTACTAGACTAAGAAAGAGAAAGAAGACTCAAAATTAGAAATGAAAGAAGAGATAATACAACTGGGGCCACAAAATTACAAAGGATCATGAGATTACTATGAACAATTGTATGCCAACAAACTACATAATCTCAAAGAAACTGATAGAGTTCTACAAACATACAGCCTAGCAAGACTGAATCAGGAAAAAATAAAAAAACCAAACAGACCAATAGTAAAGAGATTGGATCTATAATCAGAAAACTCCAGAACCAGATGCCTTCACTAGAGAATTCTACAAAACACATAAAGAAATAACACCAATGCTTTTTGAACTTTTCTAAAATATTGAGGAGGAGGGAAACCTTCCAAACTCATTCCACAATGCCAGCATTATATTGATACCAAAACCAGACCAAATCCCTGATGAATATAGATGCAAAAATTCTCACCAAATATTAGAAAACCAAATTGAAGAACATATTAAAAGGATTATATACACCATGACTGAGTGGAATTTATTCTAGGGATGCAAGGATGGTCCCAGGTATGTAAATCAATAAATATAATGTATCACATATATAAAATGAAAGATAAAAATCACATGACCAATAGGTACAGAAGAAGCATTTGACAAAATATAACTTTCATGATTGAAAACTCATAGCAGATTGGGTATAGAAAAGAACTTATCATAATAAAGATTATGTACAACAAAACTACTGCTAACATATACTCAATGGAGAAAAATCAAAAGTGTTTCTCTAAGATCAGGAACAAGACAAGGATGCCCACTCTCAACACTCCTATTCAATGTAGTACTGAAGTACTAGCTAGAGCAATTAGGCAAGACAAAAAAATAAAAGACACCCAAATCAAAAAGCCATAAAATTGTCACTATTTGCTGATATGGTCTTGTATATGGAAAATCCCAAAAATTTAGTCCAAAAACTGTTGGAATTAATCAATGATTTTAGTAAAATGGCAGGATACAAAATCAACATACAGAAATCAGTTGCATTCCTTTGAACTATTGATGAAACATCTGAAAAAGAAATAAAGAAAGCAATCTTATTCACAGTGGCATCAAAAACAATAAAATACTTAAGAATAAAGTTAACCAAGGAAGTAAAAAAATATGTACAATGAAAACTACAAGATTTTGCTGAAAGAAATGGAATAAGACACAAACAAATGGACAGGTTTCCATGTGCGGGGATAGGAATTGTTAAAATGTCGACTCTACCCAAAGTTATCTACAGATTCAATGCAATTCCCATTGAAATATCAAAGGCAGTCTTCACAGAAATAAAAGAAACAAACCTACATTAAAAAAAAGATTATTTATTTATTTGACAGGGATCACAAGTAGGCAGAGAGGCAGGCAGAGAGAGGAGGGAGTAGGCTCCCTGCTGAGCAGAGAGCCCGATGTGAGGCTCCATCCCAGGACCCTGGAATGATGACCTGAGCCAAAGGCAGAGGCTTTAACCCACTGAGTCACCCAGGGGCCCCTGAAACAATTCTAAATTTTGTGTGGAGCCGTAAAAAACCCCAAATAGCCACAGCAATCCTGAGAAAAATGAACAAAGTCTGAGGTACTACACCTCTAGATTTCAAATCATACTACAAAGCCATACTAATAAAAACAGTATGGTACTGGCAAAGTAACAGACACATTGATCAGTGGAACAGAATAGAGAGCCCAGAATTAAATCCCAGCATGTTAACTAATATTCAACAAGGAAACGAAGAACACCCAGTGGGAAGATTATAGTCCCTTCAAAAAAGGGTGCTGGAAAAACGAGAGGACATATGCAGAACAATGTAACTGAATGACTGTCTCATACCACTCATAAAAATTAACTTAAAATGGGGGCACCTGGGAGACTTAGTGGGTTAAAGCCTCTGCCTTTGGCTCTGGTCATGGTCCCAGGGCCCAGGGATCGAGCCCCACATGGGCTCTGCTCAGCAGAGAGCCTGCTTCCCCCACCCCCCACCTACTTGTAATCTCTGTTAAATAAATATATAAAATCTTTAAAAAGTTAACTTAAAGTGAATCAAAGACTTAAACATATACCTGATACCATAAAATTCCTAGAAGAAAAATGTAAGGAAGCAGCTCATCAATACTGGTCTTGGCAATGATTTTTTTGGACATCACACCAAAAACACAAGCAACAAAAGTAAAAATAAACAAATGGGACTATTTCAAATGAAAAAGTATCTGCACAGCAGAAGATACAATTAATAAAATGAAAAGGCAACCTACAGAATGAGAGAACATTTTTTGTGAATGATATATTGGATAAAGGGTTAATATCTAAAATATACATAGAACTTATACAACAAAAAGCAATCTGATTAAAAAATAGGCAAAAGAACTAAAAAGGCATATTTCCCCCAAAAGAACACCAAAATGGTCAATAGGCACATGAAAAGATGCTCAACACCACTAGTCATCAGGGAAATGCAAATCAAAACCCTAATGAGATGTCACCTCACACCTGCTGGAATGTCTATCACCAAGAAGACAAAGAGGCAACAGGTACTAGCAAGGAAGGACCTCGTGGCGCAACGGTAGCGCGTCTGACTCCAGGTACTAGCAAGGATGTGGTGAAAAGGAAATCCTCATATTGTTGGAGGGAATGTCGATTGGTCTGATCACTATGGAAAACAATATGAAGGTTCCCCCCAAATTTAAAAACAGATCTACTATATGCTTCAGCAATTCCCAAAGGAAATGAAAACAGGATTTCAACAAGATATATACATTCCCCTGTTTACCGTAGCGTTATTCACAATAGCCAAGATATGAAAACAACCCAAATGCCCATCAACAGATGAATGAAAAAGATGCAGTACATAAACACAATGGAATATTATTCAGCCATGAAAAAGAAGAGTATCCTGCCCTCTGCAGCAGCATGGGTGGACCTTGAGAACATTACATTAGGAGAGATAAGTCAGAGAAAGACAACTACTGTATGATATAATTTATATGTGATACCTAAATGAAGGAACTATAAAATATAAAAAAGTCAAACCAGTTTAAAAAAAAAAACAAAATAGGGGGGTGCCTGGGTGGCTCAGTGGGTTAAAGCCTCTGCCTTTGGCTCAGGTCACAATCCCAGGGTCCTGGGATCAATCCCCACAACAGGCTGTCTGCTCAGCAGAGAGCTGGCTTCCTCCTCTCTCTCTGTCTGCTTCTCTGCCCACTTGTGAACTCTGTCAAATAAATAAATTTTTAAAAATCTTTAAAAAAACAAAACAAAACAAAACAAAAAAACAAAATAGGGCATCTGGGTGGCTCAGTGGGTTAAGCCTCTGCCTTTGGCTCAGGTCACATGGTCCTGGGATCAAGCCCTCATCGGACTCTCTGCTCAGCAGGGAGCCTGCTTCCCCTTCTCTCTGCCTGCCTGCTTGTGATTTCTCTGTCAAATAAATAAATAAAATCTTTAAAAAAAAAAACCCAAAAAGACAAAATAAAACAAACAGTAAATGGTGATTATCAGGGGATGGAGGGGATAAGATTGATGGTATTTAAGGGAACAAAATTGAAATGAGTAGTAAATAAGCTATAGAGATCTAATGCACAGTATAATGAATATGAACAATATTATTCTATAATTATATAATGTAATATTGTTACAGTGAAAGTTATATATAAAAATAAATGTATCACCTTAAACTTATACAATGTTACATGTCAAATTTATTCAAATAAGATGTTTGTAAAAGTGGTTAAAAAGTGGGCAAATCAAATATATTTATCCTAGGAATCAAAGCTAAATCACTATTTGAAAATCAATTAATGAAGTTAAATCATTATGCTATATACCTTAAACTTATACAGTGCTACATGTCTCTCATATCTTAATAATTTTCCATTTTTTCCCCTTTCAGTTTTAACATAATCCATTATATCATCAGGCTAAAGAAGAAAAATCACATGATCTTTTGAACAGATGCAGAAAAAGCATTTGACAAAATCCAACAACCATTCACGGTAAAAACTCTCAGTAAACTAGGAATAGAGGGGAACTTTCTCAACTGGATAAGGAATATCTACAAAAAACCTACAGCTAACATACTTAATGGTAAGAAATGAAAGTTTTCCCACTAAGATCATGTAGAAGACAAAGCTGTCCCCCTCACCACCCCTTTCAACATTTTACTGAATGCTAATGCATTAAGAGAAGAAATAAATCTCTCTTTGTTCAGAGATGACATTATTGTTTATGAAGAAAAACCAAAAAAAAATCAAACCAAAAAAACCCTGGAATTAATAAGTGATTATATTAAACCTGCAGGATACAAGGTTAATACACAAAAGTCAATTACCTTCTTACTTACCAGCAATGAACAAGTGGATTTTAAAATTAAAAATACAAAACCATTTACATTAGCAGAAATGGAGTACTTAGGTATATAAATCTATCAAAATATGTACAAGATCTAAATGAGGAAACTATAAAACTCTAATGAACAAAACCAAAGAAAAAATAGATTGGAGACATATTCCATGTTTATTAATAGGAATAATAAATATTGTCAAGATGTCAGTTCCTCTCAAATTGATGTACATATTCAGTGCAGTCCCAATCAGAACCACACCAAGTACACGATGGAATGTTTAGAATGTACCAGCTACAGACTGTGTATTCTACAGGTGTTAAATGTAATGTTCTATCAACACTGATGTTATCAAGAATCACGCTGAATGTAAGCAGACTAAATGTTCCAATCAAAAGACAGGGGGGTGCCTGGTGGCTCAGTCATTAAGTGTCTGCCTTTCAACTCAGGTCATGATCCCAGAGTCCTGGGATCGAGGCCCACTTTGATCAGAAAAACACATTCCACATTGTCTTGCTCATATGTGGGATTTAAGAAACAACACAGAGGAACATAGGGGAAAGAAAAAAGGTGTGTGTGTGTGAGGAAGACAAACCATTAAACAGACTCTTAACTATAGAGAACACACTGAGGGTTGCGGGAGGGAAGTCGGGTGGAAGGATGTCCTAAGTGGGTGACGGTGCATTAAGGAGGGCCCTTGTTGTGATGAGCACTGGGCGTTCTATGTAAGTGATGAATCACCAGATTCCACTCCAGAAACCAATATTATTCTAATATGTTAATTACCAGGTAAATAACAACTTGAAACAAACAAAAAATTACTGTTTTTTGTGTAAGTTTAAGATTACCTTACACTAGGTAGAACGGCTAAAATAAAGAGAAGAAATAACAGGTGTTGGCAGGGATGTGGAGAAAAAGGAACCTTTGTGCATTGTTGGTGGAAATGAAAACTGGTGTATCCCACTGTGGAAAACAGTATGGAGGTTTCCCCCAAAACTAAAAATATCATATGATCCAATAATTCCACTACTGAGTACTTACCCAAAGGAAAAAAAAACACTAATTAAAGAAAAGCTAACTTAAAATAAGCACCCTATGTTTATTGCAACATTATTTACAATAGCCAAGAAATGGAAGCAACATAAGTCCATCAATAGACGGATGGACAGAAAAAAATGAAATCTTGTCATTTGTAATGACCTGGTTGTAACTAGAGGGTATTATTCTAAGCAAAATAAGTCAATCAGAGAAAGACAATTATTATATGATCTCACTTATATATGGAATTTAAGAAACAAAACAGAGGATCATAGGGGAAGAGAGAAAAAAATAGAACAAGATGAAATCATAAAGGAAGAAAAACCATAAGAGATTCTTAATCATAGGAAACAAACTGAGGGTTGTTGGAGGGGAGGGAGGTGGAGAAATGGGGTAACTGTTGATGGACATTAAAAAGGGGACATTAAAAAGGGTACTTGATGTAAAGAGCACTGGGTATTATATAAGACTGATGAATCACTGACCTCTACCTCAGAAACCAATACATTATATATTGAATTTAAACTAAAAAAAAATGAAAAAGAAAATGGATAAGGAAAATGTGGTATATACATACACACAAATGGAATATTATGCAGCCATAAAAAAGAGAGAGTGCTGTTTGAGACAACATGGATGGACCCAGAGGGTATTACGCCAAGTGAAGTAAGTCAGACTGAGAAAGATAAATACCATGTGATTCAACTCCATACATGGACTCTACTAAAGAAAAAGGAATAAACAAACAGCACAATCAGGCCATCAATATGAACAACTGATGGATGCCAGAAAGGAAGGGTATGGGAGGCTTGGGCAAAATGGGTGAAGGGGAGTGGGAGAAACAGGCTTCCAAGTATGGAATGAATAAGTTACGGGAATGAAAGTCACAGCATAAGAAATATGATGTAATGGGACAGATGGTAGCTACACTTGTGAACACAGTATCATGTATAAACTGATCAAATCACCAAGTTGTACACCTAAAACTAATGTACTACTGTGTATCAATTATACAAAAAAAAAAAAATCTGTAAGCCTCAGAAGACAAATATGGTTCTGCTCTCACAACTTTATTTTATTCCAGCGAGACTTGTGTCAGACTTCTAACCTCCAGAATTTAGGATAATAAATTTGTATTGTTTGAAGCTATTAAGTCTGTGGTAATCTGTTGCAGCAGCAATAAAAAGTAACACCTACTAAAAAATATCCCCATAAACAAAAAATTCTAGGCCCATATGACTTCAATGGTAATTCAAAATATTAAAATAAATAATATTACCCTTACAGAAACTCTTTTCAAAAAAGAGGGGAGAAATACTCCCTAAATTGTTTTATGAGGCCAGCATAACCCTAATACCAAAACCTAATAAAGACATTATAAAGAAAATGAAATTACAAACCCTATATCCTTCATAAGCACAGATGCAAAAGTTCCTAATACAATATTACTATAACAAACAGTAATATATAAAAGAATAACATTTTACAGCAAAATGAAATTTATTTTAGGGATATAAAGTTAGCTTTACATTTGGAAATAAACTGAGGTAATTTACCATAATACTGAACTAACAAACAAACAAATATGATCACTTGATAAACGGAGAAAAAGCATTTTCAAAATTCAACACCTATTCACAGTTCTGACCACATCTATTTAATTAACATTCCCCAGGGAAGTTCTAGCCAGAGCAATAAGGCAATAACAAGAGACAAAGAGCATGAAGATTGGAAAAAAACACTGAAACTGTCACTATTTTCAAATGACATGACTGTTTTTGTGAAAACTGAAAAATTCTGCACAAAATTAAAAAGAAATCTAGAATTGAATGAACTGAGCAAGGTTTTAGGTTAGAGTCAACAGTACAAAAATTAATTGCATTTCTGTATTCTAGTAATGAGTAATTTGAAAATAAATGAAAGAACAATTCCACTTACCATAGCTTCAAAAAACAAATTTTAGTTTAACAGAGGTTTGCCAGATGTCAACACTGAAGACTATAAAGCATTCCTGAGATAAATTAGGGATGACCGAAAACAAGTGGAGAGATACATGTTTATGGATGAGAAGGCTCAATATTGTTAAGATGTCACTTGTTTCCAAATTGAACTATCCAAATCAAAATCATATGATTTTTTGTTTTAGAAATTGACCCTCAACTGATTTCAAAATTTACATGGAGATTAAAGGACCTGGGATAGCCATAATAATCTTGACAACAAAGAGAACTTTGATTACCTGATTTCAAATTTCAGTATATAATTACAGTAATCAAGGGGCGCCTGAGTGGCTTAGTCCAGTAACGTCTGCTTTTTCTGGGTTCAGGTCATAATCCCAGCATCTGGGGATGGAGCTCTGGCCTGCTCAGTGGGGAGTCTTCATTTCTCTCTCCCCCTGCCCCTTCACCCTGCTCATACTAGATCTCTCCCTCTCTCAAATAAGTAAAAAAAATCTTTTAAAAACCCCAAAACCTCTAGTAATCAAGATATGTGTTATTGGTACAAGGACAAATGAATAGATCGAGAGCCAAAAATAGATCCACGTTTATTGTCAGTTAATTTTAAAGATTTTATTTTAGAGAGAGAGAGAGAGAGTGAGTGTGTGTGTGTGTGTGTGCAGGAGCAGGGGGAGGGGTATGGGGGGGAGGGAAAGAATCTCAAGCAGACTTGGTGCTAAGCGCAGAACCCCACAGAGGGCTCAATTTCACAACCCTGAGACCATGACCTTAGGGTAACCAACTGAGCCACCCAAGTACCTCTACAGTCAGTTAATTTTAAAAAGAGACTCCCAGTGAATTCAGTGGAAACAGAATATTTTTTTTTTTTTTTAATTTATTTAGTCAGAGAGAGAGAGCGAGAGCGAGCACAGGCAGACAGAGTGGCAGGCAGAGTCAGAGGGAGAAGCAGGCTCCCCGTGGAGCAAGGAGCCCGATGTGGGACTCGATCCCAGGACGCCGGGATCATGACCTGAGCCGAAGGCAGCTGCTGAACCAACTGAGCCAC
>NC_081558.1:114046231-114104329 GCF_022355385.1 Mustela nigripes
CAGAGTCAGAGGGAGAAGCAGGCTCCCCGTGGAGCAAGGAGCCCGATGTGGGACTCGATCCCAGGACGCCGGGATCATGACCTGAGCCGAAGGCAGCTGCTTAACCAACTGAGCCACCCAGGCGTCCCGGAAACAGAGAATATTATCAACAAATGGAGCTAAACCAAACAGCCTTATGGGGGTTAGGAGGAAGGAAGATCCTTAATCCTTGCCTTCTATCCTACATATAAGTGAACTGGAGATGTATCATAGACATAAAAGTGAAAACTGCAATGTTTTCAGAGGAAAATATTTTCATTACTTTGTGTTTGACAAGTGTATTTTAGACAAGACACAAAAACCATATAACCATAAAAAGAAAAAAAAAAAAAAGGACTTCATCAAAATACAACACTTCTTCTGCAAACCAAAGTCACCACTAAGAAAATACCCCATGAACACCACAGGGGTCAAGGGCACTGACCTCTGATGCACTTGAATATCCACTTGTAACTCTCGACTTCCCAGAACTTAACTATTAACAGACTGTTGGATTGGACAGCTTTACTGAGAACATAAAGTAGATTAACACATATTTTGTATACATATTACATACTGTATTCTTACAATGTTAAGAAAATACATTTATAGTACTGTGAAATATCCACATGGTTGATTCATGCAGTTCAAACCCGTTTTTCAGGGGTCAACTGTATACAGGCAAGCCACAGACTGGTGGGTAAATGTGAGCAATACAGTCACCTGACAAAGGACTTACATTCTTATAAAAAGGATTCCAGCCATTCTGTAATGAGACAGGCAGTCTAATGAAAAAATGGTCAGAGACTTGAACAGGAATTTCAGACAAAAACCCCCAAACAAGAAACTGCCAATAAGCATATTTTGAAAAGGAGTTAAGCATCAGTAGTTATCACACTACAGATATAATAGAACTGGAACTATCTTAACTGCATACAAATGCACTAAAATGGCATACAATAACTTTGGAAAACTTTTCAGCAGGTTCTCATGAAATTAAACATAAACTGAACTTGAGACCCAGAAATTCCAGTTATCTTAAAGGAGAAATGAAAACATGTTCAGAAAGAGTGCTCATAACTTTATTTATAATCACACCAAACTGTAAATAACACAAAGGTCCATAAATAAGAGAATGGATAAATTGTATGGTCTTCATGAAATCAACACTACTGAGTAGCAAAAGAAACGAAGTATATATTCCTCAACAACGTTGAGGAATCTCAGTCATTTTGAGCAATGAAGCCAGATGTAGAAGTGAACATGTATAATTCCACTTATATGAAATTCAAGAACAGGTAAAACTACTCTATGACAATAAAAAATAGAAAAATGGTTGCAAGGGAGAAAAGGAGAAATGAATTCATTGGAAAGTGGCAAAAGGGAACTTTCTGAAATGGTGTTAAGTTCTCTATCTGGATTAGGTAAGTATCACACAGATGTAAAGATTTGTCAAAAATGAAAGAATTCTAAAATCTATGCAATCAACTGTCCACAAATTTTACTTGAAGACAAACCATTTCCCCTGATTTATCAGGGGCTGTCTAGCACTTCCAAAGAGTTGTTCACAGAGACATGTTTACCTATCTCCATTTACAAGTTTGTCCTTGAGTCAGCTCTTTAAAATAAAACTTCAATTGTTTCTGAATTCACTAAATTTTCTGGTGAAATGCTGCTCATAAAGCTTTATTTTTTTGTCCCAAATTTCTAATTCAAAGAACATTACTCCTCACATTGTATCATAGAAGTTAAAGACTTGAAGTTACCCTAAAGAGAGCCCAAACCCTCAGCTACTTTTTAAATAAAAACAGATGCCTGGGTATTATTTATATGCCAGGATATGATTTCATTTCAGAAATAAAAAAATATATATATCATACATTGTCACTCTTTGCATATATAACACTTAGGCAAATGTAATAGCTTACGTTATAATAAACATATATTAAACAGTTGTGTGTGCTTTAAATGGCAACTGAGAAAGCATAAGGAAAAAAAATTGTCATTAGGAGGTCAGAATATTTTATATGTAAATAGACATATCAGCAGTATTTTTTAAAAAGCACATATTTTCATTTGCAAGTTCATTTTGGCTGGTTTTTCATGAGTGATGAGTCAAGTGTGTTGGTCTTTACAGCTGGGACATTTCTATCAGTCCCCTTTTCAGGAGCTGTACTGATCTATAAAATCTGGGTAAACCAAAAACTTACAGATTTTTGACAGTGGAGTCAGTGAATGGCGTAATAGTATTCCTGTACCGTATGGAGGGTAAATGTAATACAATTTCATCAAAAAAGTTTTTGGCAATGTTAGCTGTGGCAAGCAGAGAGAGGCTTAAAATGCTTAAAGAATGAAAAATGAAAAAAAAAACACTTTTAATTTTGTAGGAAAATTTTTATTCAATAAATATAATTTCATAAACTTTAAAAAAATTACTGAGAGCTATACAATAAGTAACTACACTTACTGACAATGCAGAGAAATTTTAAAGGATTTTATTAGACAGCCACAGTGTCTGAGGTCCTCGATTTTAAACCAAGTGTTGCTACAGTATTTCCAGCTACTGATTCCCCATAAAAATCTAACAATCACCATTACTACAAACATATCATTAGTTGTTATCTATTTTTTTTTTTGTAGGAAAACCATTCAAGTGTTCTCACATAAACAACACTTTAATAATGTTCTATTTTTACGAAAATAGATGACTCATTTCAAGATAGAAAGAAAAATGTCTCAGAAGCGGGACCAAAATTAATAAAACATGTTTTATATAACTCTTTGGTGGTTTGTTTTATGAATACCTCCTTATATCCTACTTCAACGGGGTCTTTACAGGAAAACACAAGCATAGATGATTTTCCCTTTTTCCCTGCCCCCCAATAACTTCTCAGAGTAGCATATTTAAAATGTTTTTGGTATTAACTGTAAATTTTTTAAGTGGTTTTGACTTCTGCCTGTCAGACAGGAGCCTCAAGCTTCCCACACAAGCCCCATTCCACAGTTCAGTCTTACAGCAGAAAAGGCCTGGTCTGAGTAAAGGAATTTCCTGATGTGGTGATTTGCCTCAGTTTAACCTCCTACTCAGGACAGTGCCAGAGTTTGGATTAGGTCTGGGAAACCTGTGGACATCATGAAGACTGAGGCCCAAGGAGGAAGGTAGTTAAGAGAGATTCAAACTGTAAATTCTCCCCTTCTTTCTTCTCAACTCCATGGCAAGCCTGGTAGCTGTAGTTCTCCTGGCCCATACTATAATCCTCTAAGGTGAACCTACTGCTTGCTAAAGCTGAGGCAAGGTACTGAGTCATCTTTTAAAGCAGCTGATGGGCAATTTTGAAAACCATCTTGGTGCTTGCTACTATCCTCAGGGCTACAGCCTTCAGACTAGGTAGGTAAAGGTAAGAAAGTGAGGCAAATAGATTTGAGACCATCAATTAGTAAAAACACATGTAGCATCTTACTCTGGTTTTGGCAGGATTAAGAGTTAGGTTAATTCCCAACATCATACTTTCTGAAGAATTTTAAAGAAATATGCAAAGGGGACTTTTTTTGTGATTACTGGCTAAATAATAAGTTTTAATATATGAGTATTAACACTAGAAAACTACTTAAAGCTTATAGACAATAGTTACTTTCTTAAATAAACTGAAGAAAGCTCTTTTAACTTTCCTTTAGAAAGAGGCTTTCAACAGAGTAGGATGAGCGTATCAGTACATGCCATCTACTTTTTTTTTTTTTTTTTTTTTTTTTTACATAGAGTTCTTAAATAACTTTAAATAGTCAATGCAGACAATTACATCAATCCCATTTTCAGCACCATATAGACTGGCTGACCTCCCTGCTGCAGTTGGTCAGAGACTGCTTGATGGTTTTGTGGTCCTTCTCTAGTGTCAGTAGTCAATTTGGTTAATGGCAAATAAACACTGTAAACTGTTAAGGAAGATGTAATGCAGGACTATAAATGTCATTTTGTTATATAAATATTTTATAACACATTCTAAGAAAAAACAAATTCTGAGTTATGTTCCACTAAACTACCCTAACTGAATATTTTCTGCAATATTTCCTCTTCTGGACCATGAATTGGTAAATGTATACATTGTACACTGTATAATCCCTTCAATGTATTGCCAGAATCATAGTATATTCCTGAATTCAATTTTGGAATATCTAAGTTAAAGAAGGGCTATAAATGAACATTAATATTTAAGATGAAATTCATAATCTAATATCCTTGCATTATTGAAACAAACATTATGTTAGCAAGAAAATAAAACTAAAAAAAAAAAAAAAGTTTATCAGCAAACAAGGTAAAGTCTTAATTCTTGACTCTACCATTCTTTCCCTACCAGCCCAATTCCAGAGGTCTTATATTCATGAGATGGGAAAGAGGTGGAAGGTTGAAGAATAAATCTACAGAAAGGAATTATTATATTCTCAAGAGAAAATTTTGGAAACCTTATTTAACCATTTCCATATAATTTATATGTACACAATCATATACTTAGAGCTTGGTAAGCTCTTTAGCCAATAATCATTTCCAAATTTTAAAATGACATTACTTTTTACCAAAACAAATGACAACATTGATCATATGATAAACTCAAGATGGCAATTAAGTATTGAAATACAGCAATATGTACCTGATTAATCATTCTTAGCATTTTAATTTATGCTGCCATTAACCCTTAAGATTTAGAACTTTAAACTTTGTTTCATTTACATCCTGTAGGCATGCCTGAAAATATACCTTGTAATGGGACACAGGACAGATTTTACTTTACTGCGGTAGTCTACTGTAACTTAGATAACATACACTAATCTAAAAATAACAGGATTCTCACATGAAATCCTTTATTCTAAATGCTAGCTTACTGAAAGGCAAGAGCAATTCTAAATTAGCCACAGAAAGAGGCTCTTATCTTTTTAATTACCCTAATATTTTGATTTATATGATTAAAAATATTTGCAATATTTAAATACTGTCCAAACTTGTTTTTTATTGATATAGTCGAACTTTACAACAGTGTCATAAAATACTATAAACAGAGCTTTCAGATAGAGAGGGGAAAAAAGGCAAATTTAAATATATTAACCAGATTAAAGCATGCAAAAGATCCAATGATAAACACATTAAATAATAATATGCTAATGGTATATAATTTACCCACTATAGGTTCTTTGTATTCCATCACAAAAATATTAGTAAACATCAACTTGAAATTTGGTGAATGGACTTGATTCCTGATTTATATATATAATATACCCTTTGCATGTATATACTTAACTTTACTGGTTGTGTTATAGTATTTAGAGAAGTTTGGTTTTGGTATATATTTACTACCCACAATGCAGTAAATAATGATGGGAAATGCATTCTTCTAATTTGCTCTGTGAACTTAGAAAGCACTAAAGAATTAACAACATGGGTCACTGAGGGACCAAAATTCCTTTCTATTCACATTAACTTTTCGCATGAAAAGTTTCAAATATAACTCTAATAAAAAAATAGAGTTTTCAAGGCAAACTTTTCAGCATAATTTACAGAAGCAGATTTGAATAGAAGACTCGATAACCAAACTAATACTAAAAAATACAATTAGCTAGGAATTACCTCCCTTTTCTACCTTGATATTAAAATATAGTGGCCTTAGCAAGAGGCTGAAATGCCATTAGGAGTCCCATAAGCATGAGGGACAACCCAAAGAGATAGAAAATGTCTCTTTCACAAATTCTAACATGTTTGGATTTAAATGAAAGGGGTTGAAAGGGGATTATGTTAATGCTTTTTATTTGTTTTCCATTATAACTCTGAGTGGGTATGAAATACTTGAGAAATTTTAGAAAGTAATTCTGCAGAACTAGTGTGGCCATTACCAGGATGATCACACTGAATTTTAGGAAAGGAGTTGAAATGGTTCCCACAAAGTACTACTGCCCCTTTAACAAGTAGATGAGTCCATTGTGGAGAGAGTCAAGATGCTCCTGTCGTTGGTATAGAAAGGGTCCGATGCACTCCAAGATCTAAAGTAACAATAAGAGAAAAGTTTGGCTCACCAGTACCTATGTTTTAAGTGAGACAAAAATTTACTCTAAAACTAAGGATCAAAAATGCAATTTGAATATTAAAATAATCACGTATTGATTCATTTTTAAGAGCTAGGAGAAGTTCTCCTACTAGCCTTGAATGACCAGTCTATTTATATAATACAAAAACTTGGAAAAAATAATGCTCTACTCATTATATAAAATGTTAGCTAAAATTCAGACATTCATTAGCATTAAAACAATTTCTGTAAGTAGTAAAGCAGGAGATGCTCTTAAAATCTTAACAATACAATAAAAAATAAGTATAAGAGTTATGCACAGCCAGTTTTACTGAAAACAACTAGGCTATATTTTGACATTACAGAAGCAAACATACATTCCACTTACCAAAAGCTTTAGAATGAAATGGTAATATGTTCATATTATATTATACTATTTCTTTTCTCCTATAAATTCTATTCTAAAGGTTTTAGCATAATTAGCTTGAATGCAGTAAATGGTTTATTCAATAGGTATCAAAGACAGCTGAGACTCAGTAGGGTTTTCACTTAACTGAGAACAAATAAACCTCCAATGGTCTGGAAAATTTAACTACTGTCTGAATAATAAGGCCTATAAGCAATTAATTACATAACGCTTTATTTGCAGCTCTAGTAACTTAAGCTAAAATAACTCAAGACCATGCTTACAAGAGCCTAACCCATTTCAAGGACAGTATCAGGATTTCCAAGTCAAAGGTGGCTTTTCTTAAAGGACTAAAAGTACTAAACAATAAATACATTTTATGTAACTTTTTCCAGGGTTTCCATTTTCCTAAACAAAGACGTTAGAGGAAGAGACTAGCATTTAAAATGACTTAAATCCACTCATCAAATATTCACTGTTTCCTTGAGATTGTGTATATAGTTTAAGTTTAAATCAATTAAGCAAGCACAGTGATAATGAAGTTTGGAACCTAGAAATTTTACAAAGTTGGCAAAGAGGAACACAAATAAGCTACAACCATACTGATAGTTCACAAATTCTCTAATTTTATTAGTTTCCAGAAAACCTTAAAAGCTGTAGTTTAAGGAAGGGCCTGTTCACTACCGTCTCTTTTTAGTACCTAGAACTGCAACTGGTACATAGCAGACAGTATTTATAAAATAAATGAATGAAATGAGTCTACGAACATTTCTTAAAAATATTTATCCAAGAAAAAGTATGCTTAGATAGGTATGACAAAACGTAACTCCCAACACCCTAATTATCAGGAGTCAAGTTTCCATTCCCAAATTGCCAGTATTTTCTATTAGTTTTTCCTCTTTTCCAACAATTGCTTACACAGGAGAATTTTATTAGTTAAGGTTTCTTTTTATCTTTCAAAGCATGCATGTGCATTCATATGTTAAATGTCATATTTGACAGAACATTAAATATGGACCTACATATTAACTATTAAGTCCTTTCTATTTAGGAAAAAAGGTTTGATTATGATAATGCAATTGCTGGTAAAATGCATAAAGAAAATCATTTATTGCTGAAGTACAGCCTTTAGTGTAAGACATGGCATATCCTTCATATAGCATCATGATGCTACACTTGAAACAAAGCCTGCAATATGGCATATTCCTTTGAAAACATCAATTAATAAAATGTAACAATTTTTGTGCCTGGATGGTAAAAGTTTTTAATCAGTGGAATAATGTGCATATGAAAGCCCTAGTTGTATTTCTCAAGTGATGCTTGTTATCTCTTATGTTTAATAGGTTAATAGAACAAATATCCAAAGGCTTCTACATCTTGTAACAGAAGTATTAGTCTTGCTTCACCTTTTAAGTTAGACATGAAATAGAAATGTAGAATAAAGGCTGTTCCAAAATCAAAACAGAAATGCCAAAAGTCTTTCACTAATACAAATATATGTAAAAAATAAAACTCTACATATCAAAATGACTTTCAAATTTTAAAGGTAATGTTAATGGATATATGGCAATTTCCATATAGTCCTTGGAAAAGCACCAAGTGGTTTTCATATTGTATGATTTTTATCCACTAGAAAAAAACTGAACAGATCTTAAAAGACTTTAAATTATTCACTTGAGGAAAAAAGAAGGATAACAACAGTACTAATCAATAATATGACCTGAGATGTTGGACAAAACTGGTAAGATATTTATAGTCTGTCGAATAAGATAATACTGTTAAACATTTTATTAGAAAAATAAAAAATAAAATCTTACAAAAGAAAATATTATGATACAATTTTAAGTGAAAAAAAGTAGAGATGATAGGAGAATGTGCTGAAATAAATCTCCTATTTCCAGGGGCAGGTTCAAAGGGATAATGCAGTATAAAAATAGGGGCATATTACCTGAATAATGGATATCAAACAATGAGAATATATATAAAGCAAAAAAACATTTTTGGCTTATTTAAAATTAATTACAGTTTTTTAATAGTTAGTGAAGATGTATACTTTCATTAAAGAGAACTTCCTGTTGAAGCAGAAATTTAAAAAATTCTGTGGAAGTTCTATAGCAGTCTCTTAGTCTAACTCCCACTTTAATCCTAAATAGTAAAGCTGTCTTATTCACCACAGAAGTAGGTCCTTCTGAAACTCTTTTGGAAAACTTGGTGGCCTGGGTACATGACAGAGCTGCTTTTTAGTAATGCATTTTATAATACAATTGTGTAAGTCAAAACACGTAAGTCCCAATAAATTTAACTGCTCATAGTAATTCTTTTATGTAGAATAAAATTACTACAAAATGATACCACAGCATTATGGAAATATTTTTGATCACATGTTATAATCAATAAATGGAGACTGAAAACACATATGTTAAAGAATGCTATTTATAAATGCAACTGTACCTTAAAGACTCGGCCATAACTAAAGGCAAAGTGGGAACTAATAAGTTTGCCAATAAGTGTTACCTGAATTTTATGATACATGAATGATAATTATTAATTTTAAAAACAAAATCTAAGCAAATATTAAGTTATTTTATCAGAATGTAATAAAAGTTCATCCTCCATCCTCTATTCCCTAACTCTGGGGTATTTTCCAACCTTTTCCATTCCACGGCACACATAGAACGTGATTATTCATGTGGTACATGGTGGACAATGTTCATCTATCTATCCTTGCCCATCTATAATGGATATCAAATAATGGATATTATTTCTTCACACACACTGGTGCACTGCTGCTCGCATTTTAGGAATATGATAGAATTCATCTTAAGAACATCAAAGCATGAAAAAAGTTATTTCTACTTCTTAATGTCCCCTGAATAATAATATGTCTCTTGGAAACTATATGAAGTAATGAATCCATTTCACTTTTAAATAAATTTAAGTGGCATTTACCAAAACATGGCATTTTCTGTTATGATCCACAAAAGCAAGCACTGATAAACCTAATTCAAGAAATAGATTTGGGAAGGGACAGAAATGCTAAGATTCTTCTAAACCATAATTTAACATGCCAGTTCTAACTTATAAACTTCTAATTAGACCGTGAACACCAAGTTAAAAAAAAAAAATCACAACTCATTTTTAAAAACTCATTACAGAGATAAAATGGTATAAGAAAGCAGAAATACAGCCTTCTGTGTTTATAAATACCATAAAGTCTCAAATGGATGACCAGAAAATATACATGAAGAATAAGAGAAGCAAAATCCTTTGATTTTACTATTATGTGTAGACTATTTGGTAAATACAAAAAACAAACAAATAAAAAAATACAGAAAATAAAACAGTAATATAAGGTATAATAAAAAAAGAAAGTTATAAAAGCTAAGTAAGTATCATATACACACTCCTATTCACCACATTATAGAAAGACTGCAAAGCAAAAATTTTTGTTCATTAGATGAAGTCTCTTCAAAGGTGCTTTCTCTTCCTTTGTTAGTGAAAGAGCCCCCTACACCAAAAACCGCAAAGTGAAATCTACCATCAAAGAGTGCTAATAAATAGCACACCACCCGCTTCAGTTGGTAAAACCAGCTGATGATTTATTAGGTATCTAGAGACGCAGGTTCATCCTGTTCCAGTTTACAGGACACTCATCTGCAGCAAAGGCTACTTAGAGAAATTTCACACCTGCTGACATGGGTTGGACTACATCTTCCTACTACTCGTTCCAGCATTCTTCCAACAGATGCGCACGCTGTTTCTCCCTCTGAGAAACAGCACATGGAGTCCAAGCACTTGATACCTGAATTTGTTTCAGTAAGCTGGAGGAGTTAAAGCAGAAAAAAAATTAGTTATTTATAGATCTGGATTTCCAAAAAGCATAAAAAAAAGAAGACAACAAGCACTTTAAAACCAAAAGTAATGTATATAAACGTTTTCTATAATATGAAAATATATGGAAGGCTTTAAAAGGCACTGTGTCCTAAATTAAAAGATGAATAAAATAATTATAAAAATAAGTAGCTGGCTTTTATTTAAATCTATAAAGATTTTGGATTTTAATGTCTCATTTTAATAATTTAGTACAGCCAAAATGATTTACATCAACCACTCAAACTCAGTGAATTCTAATTCTTGAGTTTTTGTTTAGGTGAAATGCTCCTGTAATTTCAATGAAAAATGTCTAGCAATTGAGAAAAACGGAGTGTGAACCATTCTGAAGACTGGGAAATGATAACCGGGCAGGACCTAACCCAATCTTCAACAACACCAACAACAACCATAGCAAATACTTATGTAATGTTTTCTATGTGCTGGGTTCTAAGCACCTCTACATATATACACTGAAATAATCCTTAAAAATTTATTATAATTTTATAATTATCCTTGAAAAAAGCATCATTTATCATAACTTGCTAAGCAATCACTAAGTGCCAATTATGCCCATAATCAGCTTACCTTGCTTTTAAAAAATTTACCGATTAATTTAATTTACTGTATTGAAATCCACTAAACAAATGACTTACTACTATTTTCATTAATTTCTAAAGGTATGCAACAGTCATACTGATTCAGGCATAAATAACCCAGCAAAATCACTTAAAGCCAATACTACTAATAATCTTAATCCCATTAAAATGAGAGAAAGAAATGGTATGATCACATAGCTCAATGAATCCCAACCTTGGTTTTGAAATGGTCAGGTGTACTCCTTAATTTCTCAGGGGATATCATTTTAAACAAACTGTTTTTCATTCATTTTCCTTTACATATATAACATACTGTATAACAAATCTTTGGAAAGTATAGAGGAAGGAGAACAAAAATAGATTTGTTAGAGTGCTGCAATTCACAAAGGTTGGGAATCACCAAGTGTTGAGTGTGGGCATGACAACAGGGGACATTTGTGGAGACGAGCACAATGGACAGAAGACGGATATGATGGAACATAAATAACCTGGCGCTCAGAATATAAGGAATGCGTGAGGTCCTGCAAAATACCTGCTCACAGTAATCCTGCCAAAAGCAAGTAGTGTGAGACAACATGATTCCCGTCTGGCAATGACCTAACTGTCCCAATGTCCTAAGGTCTGCTGAGCACTGAGAAACAGCCAAATGTTACTTGTTCTTTCATTACAATACCCTTGGTTTAGGACTATTTATGTTCGTTTCTTAAACTGTTTTTTGAGAGATGTTTACAGATGTCTCATGAAAAAAAGTTCTGTGGCTAATTAAGTTTCAGAAACACTATTTCAATGATGGTCTAAACAGGCTTATTGAGTAAAGGACTGTCAATAAGTCAGGACACATGGTCAGTTTCCAGGAGGAGAGCTAGACATAGTGCAATTCTCAAACTGTATTTTTTTTCCCCCCAGTAAAATCTTGTCCCTGGGAATCCATCAACACTAGGAAGAACATTAATATCCAGAAGAATAGTTTAGTAAATTTTATGTCTCCCAGTTTTCTCCTTGGGTCCTTCCTTGGGCTCTAGTTTCCTCCATCTCAAAAATCACCCTCTACAGAAGCAGGACTTGAATGATCCCACATGCTCAAGGTGGAAGTACAATACTGCAAGGGGGCCTTAAGGCCCTTTATAACCTGACCACAGGCTGCCTTTCTTGCTCAACTTCCCAATGCTTCTGTACAGTCTTCACACAGCCAACAAGTGCAGTGTTCCTTGCCTTCAGGCATATGTCAGGGCCTGTCACCAATTATGGTCAGAATGCTGCCCCCTACACCTACTTCAGTTTAAATACCTTTGTCTCCATGAAACCTCCCTCACCTCTCCAACTATCAGTAATCTCTCTCTCGATTCTATTACTCTGCTTGTTCGCATAATTTAATGGTATGAGCCCTTAAATTCAACTTGTATTTATTAAGCAAGGCACTGTGCTGGTTCCTAGAGGGGATGGCAGTCTAGTGAGTTAACAGGATGGGAGATAGGAACAAATAATGGCAGTTACATTAATGGAATGTTTACTATGTATGTGCCAGTTCCTATGTAAGATGCTTCTCATGGATTATTTTCACTGAAAACTTACAACAAAGTTCTGGGATAAGCACCATATTCAGAAGCATTTTACAGATGAGGAACTAGAGAAGTTGAGAATTTGTTCAAGATCACCCTGCTGAGGCTTGCGTCTCGATTTCTTTAATTCCAGAGCTCAAATCTCTCTATCATGCCATTATACTGCCTTCTTATAATTATGGTAATAAGGCTGAATACAAATATTAAAAAAGAGGAGGGAAGGCTCAAACCCAGCTGTTGTTGTTGGTATTGGTGGGAGGGCATGAAAGAGTTGATGAAAAAGATAGCATGTGAAACACATTTTAAAGACTGGATGGGATTTCAGTAGCTGGAGAAGGGAGAGAAAGGGCATTCTAGGCTAAGCAAAGAGAATGAGTAATTATGTGTGGGTAGAAAAGTATGATGTGTATTCAGCACATGTTTATCCTAAGTGTAAGAAAGTAGTTGTTACACCTGCCCCTTTCCAAAAAGACCAGTGTGACTCAAAGTGTGATCCATGGGTCAGTGCTGGTCTGAGAACATTTGTTACTGGCCTATGAGGAGATAAGTGTTTCTGGTCTGTATGAATAAGAGACAAATAAATTTTATGGCAATTTGACAACACTTTTATAACTGTTTAATCCAATAATAATTTTATATTAGGGCTTATTTTAAATATCTTTTAAATTTAATTTCCTAGCACAGTTTGACCCTTAAACAAGATGGGTTTGGACTGCACAGGTCCACTTACAAATAAACTTTTTTCAACAGATACACATACAGTAATATAAATATATTCTTTTTTCCTTTTGATTTTTTTCTCTAGCTTACTTTATTGTGAGAACAGAGCATAAAACACCTATAAGATACAAAATACATGTTAATTGGTACTTTAATATTATCCATAAGAGTCCTGGTAAACAGTAGGCTATTAGCTAGGTTTTTGGGGAGTCAAAAGTTATACCTGAATTCTTTACTGCACGAAGAGTCAGGACCCCTAGCCCCCACATTGTTCAAGGGTAACTGTAACTCATTTTTATTGTATTTTCCCAAAGAAATGGTCCATCATGGACTGGATGGGAGATAGGAACAAATAATGGCAGTTACATTAATGGAATGTTTACTATGTATGTGCCAGTTCCTATGTAAGATGGAAATTAAAAACAGGAAGACAAGGAAACAACAAATTTGGTTGTTTCCAAATTTGGTCTTTCCAT
This sequence comes from Mustela nigripes, assembly GCF_022355385.1. Classification (NCBI taxonomy): domain Eukaryota; kingdom Metazoa; phylum Chordata; class Mammalia; order Carnivora; family Mustelidae; genus Mustela; species Mustela nigripes. The sequence goes on from NC_081558.1 coordinate 114,059,927, forward strand.
TTGGCTGGGGAACACTAAACTAGACCAGAAACTATAGACAGCAAGAAGTTTGTCTGGTACTTCATAATTTAACAACTTGTGTTTTGCTTGTATAGCTGGAGCTCAACTTTCAAGGATTCACTGAAGATGAAATCCGGAAGGTCAGCAGCATTTGAGTGACCACATATGCCCATAACACAGCTTAGGTCTGGATCTGACTTTAGGTAATTATGTTGCTTGCACTCATTACCTCTCACTTTAAAATTCAGGACAGGTATTAATATGTGGATAATCCCAGAGAGAGTAAACCTCTTGAAATATCAAAAATATTATAAAGAAATGACTTAAGATGACCTTTTAAACTAAGCAAAAATATATTTCCTTTTTTTCTCTAGGAAGAAAAAAACCCCCCGCTGCTTTAAAAGTGCCGAATGCTGGCTAACTGTGATTCTGTAAAGCTGCTATTTATGTAAAAAAACCTACACTGTTCTCCAGCAAACTTCCAAGCTCTACCACTTTCTCATATACATATCTTTGATCTCATATTCAGGAACTGGGAGACCAGCCAGATACATGTAGCCACAGCTGCCAATTAAGTGGGAGTAGGAAAAGGGTGGAACATTTAAATCTCATTTCATTCAAAGTAAGGAGAAGGAATTATTCCTTTTGTGTGTGTTTGTTTCTTTCTCTTTCTTTCTTCCTTCTTTTTTTTTTTGACTGCTTATAAATACTAGACAAGAAAGAAAGCAAAGCAATGGGAATGAGACTCTGTCTGGCAGCACTTTAATTTATCAGAAATTTTGATTCATTGGTAAGACTACCACATTTTCTTCCCAGGAATGACCACATATCTTAGAGCTGAAAGGGTGGCCAAGCAAAACAACTATGGAGATTCAACATAATTATGTATGGCTAATAAAAACTTTCATCTTTCTAGAACTCATTTCAATTTATTTTGAAATAAATTCTGAATCAGTGCTCTTATTTCCATTATTTTCATACCAGTGCTAGGAAACATTTAAAAATTTCTTCCAGTGCTTCTACTTCTATCTCCTATCTTTCTAGAATCTTCTAGATGTTAGAAAATTATCATACATCTTTAAATTATTTAGTCTTTCCTATGACCTCCTACCTATCAAATCAAATCAAGTCGTTTTAAGTTTAGATAAGAATTATTCAACTATTAACCATATTTGTTCTTTTGTCTTTACAACAGTTTCATAATAAATATATAATCAAAGTGAGAATCTTGTACAGCCTTAAAGGATATTTGGAAACTGTAATTATGGGGGAAAAAAAAAGGTGTTCAAGGAAATGTTTTCCTTTTTAATGTGAAATCAAAAGCCGTCAAAAAGTACTGATTTCCAAATTTGGTTAAAAATAATAAAACCCTTAAAACAACCCTTAAAACAAATAGCTTCAACTCATTATTCAGAATTGCAAGAGGTAGCTGATTAGCAATGACATTTAGAAGACTGCTATCTTTCACTCAAGGCCCATTTCTTCAAAACATGCCTCAAAAGCTCACATTCTCTCCTCTATATTCTCTCCCCTCTTTCCTTTTCCTCAAGGAAAATAAACGACTTTGGAAGATAGTTATAAATACCTCCATACCGTCTTTTAGGGATCTCCAGAGAGGAGATTTCTGTATATGTTGCCTAAATTTAACTATGAAAATAAGCATATAATAAGAATTATATTTATCGGGTATGGTTATTTTAATAATTTGGTCTATTCTAGTTTCAGAAAGAACTGAGGCCCCTTTTTAATGATGTGGTTACATAAATAACAAGATCTGAAGTTTAAGAAGAGTATCAGTATCTGCAAAAAATGGTATAATCACCAATTTTAATGGAGAGGGTAAATCAGAATAGCATTAATTAATGAACTAAATCATGGTAGCCAATGTTAAGAATTCAGTTTTCTAAAAAAAGAGAAAAGGAAAAAATCAGTTTTCTAAGTATGAATCATAATATTTTTCTTCATTTCAACCTCCAGATTTTGCTCAAATAAGTCAGCACAGATTTGAAAATAACATTAGTTTTATAAAGTGGTGTATTTATCAGGTATACATGCAGGTCTTGCTACTCATGGCAGCCTTATTAGTAGTTTTTTTTAAATGTTCAATTCTATTTGTTCACAGAATTTTATTCAGGAAAGTATAGCTTTTACTGGCAAACTGAATCCAGGCCATTAAAGTTTTCTGTTCCTTTTGTAGTTCACTTTGTTAAATGAGAGAGTAGATGTCTAAGTATCTTTGTCACAGAAGAGGAAGGTGACTTGTAGTTGGTTGAAACTATTCTTTTTTTTCTGTCATAGGTGATGGCAAGTTTCAGGTCTGGGGCTTAGCATCCAGGTCCACAATGAGAAAGGTCAACGGCCTTAACAGTCTGTTGATATCCCTATAGTTGCTAGGTATAGTTGAAAAGAGAGCATCCAGAGCAGGCCAGGAATCTAGGGACAGAGAAATGACAAAAAAAATGGAGGCCAAAGAGGCAGGTCACAGTGGAGGGAGATGACTAGAAGATCCTAGCCCAGGACAACATTTAGGGCTCAGCAGCAACCTCTGCCTGATTTGGCAAGGCTGACCACCTTTCCATTAGAGGAAACAACTGCCATGTCAAGACAGAAAAAACACAGAAGAGGGATATTATATAGCACTTACTTTTTTGAAGTGGTTTTTACTTCAAAATATATGCCAAAGGCAGAAATATATAAGAAATATATTCAAGGTATACTTCACTCAATGAATGAAAATTCAGTGATAAGCAGGAAAAACTGCAGGTCAGGGTAATACAATTTTACTAAAGTCATATTCATGGTTTCAGGGTTCTTCTAGCTTCTTGTTTATAGGAAGAAAGACCAACTATCACAGGATGAGGAGATATTTTCACTCATCAACCTTTTGTAAAAGTAACTATAACAAGGCCCCTGTTATTAGGAGCATTCTAAGAACCCATCTCTCAACTGTATTATACATTTTAATGGACATATTAAAGCAAAGCAGTACCAGATCCATGTCTTATGAAATATTCACTTGAATTTGACCCTTCGGGAAACTTTTAACACAGAGGTCATAGTTTTTTAGGGTTAGTACAGTCAGGTCCCAATTGGATTATCTGCTTTGTGGATTATCCAGGGAATAATATAAATCCAGGCCAGCTCCCCCTCTTTGCCCAGCTCAACCAGGGCCTATTTTTAAAAACTAAAAAATTTTCCAATTTATCAAAGCAAAATACAAGATAAATTTAGAGTAAAAATAATCACACAGAGCATTCCAACAAAAGTTCTGAATTCTTTTGAATTCTTTTCAATTAATAATAATAGAGTTGATCTCCAACATTTTCAACATAGTTAATCTTCAACATTTTTCATTTAGGGCAGTTCAATGAAGGAATCTAATTTTAAAAATATGTCTTCCAGAATAATCCAGGGTTTTCAAATTACTGTATCTGTTCTATGCTCTGATTCCATGGTAGAGTTAAGATTTATAATTTTCAAGCAGTTTTGTTTGAAATTTTTAACATTTATGATGTTTTATCTCAAATGAGACAACAGTAACTTACTGATCAGTAATTATAATATACAAATGGCAAATAATCCATAATTACTACCAATCAAAATATTTTACATGTTCCAATAAGGTCTAGAAGTGGTTTGTTAGGATTGACTCCTCAAGATGTGAATGAATCAAGTCCTCATCAATTCATACTTTTTTTTATTACAAAGATATAAACTATCAAAGCTTATGAAAAATAAGAAGTGAGAATCTGATGAATATTATTCAACGGAAAACTATTCAGTACCACGTCTAAGAACTCATTTATTGGATCATTTAACTCAAGAGCCAGATTTAGATAAATAATTTGGTGTCTAACTACATTAAGATGTATAAAATGATACACAACTGCCACTTCAAATGGGAAAATGAACTTCAGAAATAATAGAAATAGCATGACATATTTTCAAAAGAAGTGAAAGGAATTTCCTGAATATAAACAACAGGTGTGAGAATACCTTACTAGGCTAGAATTTGAGGTGAAGTATGATTTCACAGTTTAACTCCAAAGGAAGACTAATAAAATATTCAGGGACGGACATATAAAAAATGTAAAGATCACAAAAAAGGAAGACAAGTGAACAAAAACAGTAAACATATGAAGAACAATGAAGGATCAGGAAAGTAAAAACTGAAAGTTAGGCCAGTTCTCCCATAGCATGCCCCAAATATGAGAACTTAGCGGATAGGTCCCCAGGAAGGTCCAGCGCAGTACTACCTAGTGCACGCAAGAACTGTCCTGCTGGCTGCAAGCCTCAGCTAGCAGGTGCCTACTGTCCTCCCCTCTGTGCTTGCTTTCAGCAAATTCATATGCTGAGCTGACTGAACCCTTATCTTCTTCCATCTGGAAGGACAGAAAAGCAATAAGTCTTATATTACAGAACAATACTCTTCACTGTAAAATAGGTTTAGAATCAAAACAGCAAGTTGGGATCCACAATCTGTGAGGCATAAATGAATGTTCATACAATACCACATTCATTTACTGTCACAAAAGAGAGCTAACAGCAGCTTCGTAAGGGGAATACAACAAAGCACACAAAATTAAGCCATGATTTTCCAGTGCACAAAGTTAGATTAAAACCAGATTTCCTTCAATAATATTCAATTTCTTCTACTAAATTCCTTGCCATTGAGATTTAGGGTTCTTATTGCAAAGGTATGTCTGCCCTTTTTCACAACTCTTAACGCTCCCTCCTCAAAAGATGTCTCTACTCTAAGTGAACTTTAGCAGAGTAGAAGGGTCACTCGCATGGCCTTTCAAATGCTAGACATGTGGGTAAAGTGTGGGGTGGGCTGACTTATCAACAAAATTAATTTAATCCTTAATTTGAAATGTATCTTTTTAGTGAGTGCTAATTTACACAAACTTTTATTCTTCACTTTTTTTTTCTTCTTCTAGGGAGTATGTTCCCATAGCCATGCTAATCTGAGCCTTTTTTAAATTGTAAGAAAATGTCTCCAGTGAACAAAAAACAAATTTTTTCCTCATTATGTGTTTTCTCAGTCTTAGGACTGACCAACAATTATTTCTATCAAGAAAATGCTACCGTGACTGTCTTACATGTATAAAAAATTAAGTAGTAGAAGTCCTTGGTTTCAAGAGTACAATAAGCTTATGTGAAGATAGCTTATTATTATTATTACTATTATTATAGCTTTGCCTATAACACAGGGGATGGAAAAATACTCAAAATGAGTTTTTTCCATTAAAAAAGTTAATAGTTTTGTGTTAATGGTTCTTAAGAAGTACCAAGCTGATTGAAGGATATTTTACATCTGCATAATCTTCCTCTTTGTCACAATAAACAAATTACCATGGATCACAGCCAGGAATACTGTTTAATGCAATAAAAAAAAAAAAGATGTATTTAAAATTCACAGGATGCAACAATAGATAGATGTATTTGAGCACTTGTGCACGCAGCTATGAGCAAATGCCCACCCAGTGGTCACTCACTGCTTATTTAAACAACAGGCATTTCTGCTTGGCCTTTGGTTGAGCATAGTATATTTTTCCTTTTGTTCTCTGATGCTGACAATAAATAAAGAGACCACAGTATGTAAAATGATTACCTGATAGGTGAAGAACCTGGAGGCTCAGAGAGGTGAAATGATTTGGTTAGGACACATAAGCCGCAGACCAAGGGTATCACTAACACCCAGGCCTGCTCTCTCCCCACCAGGGCTCTTCTCTTCCTGCTATACTACCTGATTGGAGGATGGCTTGCAGGAAAGGCAACCTGACCAGTATATGTGGTTCTCATTGTGCTTTTTCACAGATGAATGTTAAGCTTACTACGTTAGCACATTGTTACAGAAACTGGGATCTCTCTAATTTATGATATTTTTACCTCATTTTTTAAAGTCTGTTATTGCTCAAAAAAACAAAAACAAAACAAAAACAAAAAAAAACCCTCAAACAAAGAAACAACCTATATGGCTTGATTTAAGCCAATACGATATATGAAAATATGATTTCATAAAAACAGTGAGATTATTCACAATGCAAAATTATCTTCACTTGACCAAAGAGTTTGCCAGGTGTTTTTGTAAAATAACAAGCTCTCCTATTATCTTAGAGTTAAATAATTAGATGTTCAAAGGCACATATGGATGAATTGTGTTACATGTATTTGACTCAACCAAAGGTGAAGACAAATCCTCAATTTGTTTTGATTTCAGTTCTTGTTTTAAACATAAAATTTAGTTGACTACCACATAAACACTCATTTTTATATTCATATGTTACACCTTTGTAATTCAAAGTAGAATATTTCAAAATTGTAGAAGATATTAAGAATAAAATAAAAAAGTGTGATAGAACTTTGGAACAGCTCAAAATTGTGAACTCACAGAGTTCTGTAAGACATTATTTAAGCAATGTTCCATCAAAGCCATTTGCTTGATCAAATGAACACAGATAGAAACCTTTAGAAAAAAAAATTTTTTTAAATGTAATTAAGAATACACAAAATACTGACAGGGCAAGAAAAAGAAGAGTGCCAAAAGTTAAAAAAATTTTTTTTTAGTTATATTATTTTTCCTCTTCAAATCATACTGGAGTTAAAGTTAATGAATAGTTCTGGTATCTTAATATCAAATGTTTCAGGATTTAAGCTTTCATTCTCTTCTATCAAAAGACATCTCTATACTTTTATTTTTGTGGAAACAGACAGAATAGATCTGTCTGTGGAAATAAAGATATATGTTTAAGAGATACAAAATATATTGTGCAATTTATAGATGCACTAAACAGTAGCAAGGATATGAATGCTTCAGCAGCCATTACAGTGTACAAAGACAAATACATATATGTACTTACAGCAAAGATAAGGCAAGATAAAAAAAAAAATGGGCAACTCTCACTTCCAAGTAACAGTAACTGAAACTTAAAACTTAAAACTTTATGATGAATTTCTGTAGCTTAAGTTACTCAACATGCAGGAGCATCCTTAGTTATGAAAATAACATGACAAGCAGAAGCATTAGAATTGTACTATAAAAGATAGTTAAGGTGTAAAACATATAATAAGGTACAGATCTCTGTCCTGTTATGCTGAATTTTCATCTGAATTTTCTTCTCAGAGAAGAAATGGATATATATTTTAAATTTTAATATACATATTAATAAAGGTCAAATTAAAGACAGAGCTGTGCTAACAAAAATGCCCCACTCTTAATTCATGCCTCTGCCCATCTTTAAATATTGTTTCATTGACCTTTAGCATGCAGAAGAGTTAACAAGGTTCTACTTCTCCTACTCTACCTAAGTTTGCTCAGCTGATTCCTTGCCCTCGACAATGGCTGCAGTGCGATGAATTCGTCACTTAAAGCAACTGTGTTGGAGTACATCTATAAGTGGACAGAAAAGGGATGGTACATACAACAAGTCAGTGAGCTGTATTCATCACCTAAGAGACAGACACAGGACAAACTTTGTAAAGACATCTGTTCCTCCAAGAATAGAAAATATCATACATGGTACACATACATGACTGACATTTGTAGGGCTGTTGGCTTTCTTATCAAAATAATTTATTCTTTACTCTTAATACCACATGATTATTCTGGAGGAAAACAGCTCAAAATAAATGCAGACAACTCTTTTTTTGATGTTTTTTCTTGCTACTTTTGGTAAACAATGAAGTAGCCGATCATTTAAAATCAGTGGTAATACTATAATTCTGAAATAATAAATATTACTGCATGTAGCAAAGGAATGATGTCACACATAGGATATGAACGGACCATATACTGTTTCAGCGAAAAAGAAAAAAACCTCTAAAAACCCTTTTAACAGTCTAGAAGATCTCTGAGTGGAAGAAGAGATTTCCTCCTTGGATTAGACCACAATAGAACATCTATCTGGGTCAAGTTATTTTTAAAAGTGAGTTTAGTGGGACAAAATGGAGATTAGCTTTCACACCCAGAAAAAATGATTAGGTTACCACACATTTCATTTTCAAACACTTTTAATCTCCAGTAAAAGAAACAAAATATATATAAAGTATTTTTAACTTTTTCTTGTCTAAGGGTCCACTTCAAGGTAACAAATATTTCCTATGTAATCCTTTAAAAAGAAGCTATAGAAAAGGTAGCAAGAACTAATATCACTTTCTTTTATCATTAAGAAAGCTCTATAAATACATCTAAGTTTGCAAGTGCTCTAATGTAGATGTCTAAAGATAAATGTAAATAAACTTGATTATTTACTTTTATAAAGAATGAAGTTTTAAAAGTGATGTTGTTAATATATTTTGGTGAAATATAACTTTATATAGTCCAAGAAGGGGAGACAAATGTGTTATTCCTAAAGATTTAGAAAAAGTATAAAAGACAATATATTAAAAATAGTACTCTCTTACTCTAAACATTTGCCTGAAGATTAGAAAAAATATAGGCAAAACTATCTGATATATATTTAAGCAATATATGGCAAAGTAGAAAAGTTAGTAGCATATTTATATAAATATATGCATAGGCAGAGTAATCAGTTATGCAAATTTATCCAGCCCCAGTTGGAGATCAGTATCATAGAGCAATATCCTTACTGTCCTTACAGTTATGATGCGTCTACTGAGGACTCACTTCGTACAGGCCCAGGGTTGGGTGCTTATATTATCTCAGCAATTACATGGGGTAGGAATTACTATTCTGATTTTGCAGAAGAGGAAACTGAGGCTAAGGGATGTGACTTGATTAGGGACATATATATTACAAATGGTAAAACTGTATTTGAATTAAGTTTTTCAGGATTCAAGAGGCCTATGCTGTTTCAATGGTGTTAAAATATATATTGGCTAGTACTGAGTTACCAAGTCAAATAAATGCTAAAGCAATGCTGACATGATCAAGTGAAATCAAAGCTAATACCTTGTTTAGGAAGCCTAACTCAGATCTAACTAAATACTTAGGGAACAGTTATTCTATTTTTGAATATACAACTAAATTTTCAAAATTTAAATAAAATTTGCTTGGCATATAGCAAACATGCAGAAAAAAAAATCTCAACGTTGTAGAAGTCAAAAAATCTCAACCATGTACAAGTCAAATACATGAAATGCCACATTCAACTAATAGTTACAATTTCTTGAGCATCTACTTTGTTACTGAACTTTATTTCATTTAATCCTCATTACAAAGGTAATAAAATAGATATTTCTATCATAATTTTACTACTCATGAGGAAACTGAGACCTAAAGTTACAGAGCTACTAAGTGGTAGAGCTAGGTTTTGAACTGAGAATTATGAGGCCCTAAAGTCTATGTCTTACATACTATGTGATATACTGTTAATATTTGCTGTAGCTTAATATTTATTGATAAATGTTTAGTAAGAAAATATATTTTACAAAAATCCATTCTGTAAAAATTGTTTAGGTTAAAGAACTTATTTCATACTCTTGTTTAAAACAATGTACCCTGAAAAAATATTACTAGAATTCTAATGTTTCTAAAGACATGGCTATATATCCCAATTATATACCTCTGATAGAACACTGTGGTAATGTTACTTAAAACATATTTACTATTGTTATCTGGATATAACTTGGTAGTCTTTTGCTTTTTTTTACTTGATAGTCTTATATTTAAAAATCTGGAGTTCTATTAATAACAATTAATTTGTCAGGACTCAAAATTAATAGAAATAAGAAACAACTTAAAAATATCATATTTAACAATATTTGTTTTGCAAAATACTTGATAGAGGAATGGATAATTTCCTATTTTGTGATATAAGCAGATTTTAATGACAGCCTTTCATTGTTACAGAACAGTTGTTACAGAACAATTCTAATTTAAAAAGGTACTACATATAAAGAATGGTTACCTGTGCCTTTTCAGTATTTGTAGGATGGAGCTGTCGGTCAAATACTTTCTTCACAATATCAAGAAATAGACACGTAACAACCATGAGTATTATGGCAAACCAAGCAGAACCACTTGATAGGAGTTGAATAAATACAAAGTACATATTCTGGGAGCCCAAAAATGGCCTGCAAAGAAAAGAGGTAGAATATAGTCGATATTCAGAATTTGTTAATTTTTCTTCTTCCTATCAGTAAGATCAACTGAAGAAAGTAAATTTATTATCAATGAGATCCATCTCATCAAAATTATTCTGAGCAGAATTTGTTCATAATATAATCTATCACAATAAACAGAACTGAATCAATATAATTAAACTATAAAATAGTCACTCACCAGAGAATCCCTCCATAAAACAAAGAGAATATAAAATAGAATATAATAGATCCCCAGGTAACAAGATGGTTGATCCAGGTCCAAAAATGAGTTTCCAAAGCCATCTAAAAAAAATTTTTTTTATATCCTTAATACAAGATAATAAATTAAATTAAACCTCTCAGGTAAAATTCAAGATACAAGATAATAAATTAAATACAAGATAATAAATTAAATACAAAATACAAGATAATAAATTAAATTAAACCTCTCAGGTAAAATTCGAGAATAAAATGTAGTAATTTTAAGTGCCTAACCTTTCTATGGCAAAATCCCTCAGCAGGTAAATACTAATGAAAGGTTCCAGTATGGAATCGAACAATTTCAAGTTTATAATGTTTTTCTTCTATGAGGAAACAGCACTGAAATTTTCATGAGTACTTTATACTCTACTCCGTGGCCTAAAACAATCCATGTTGTCTATATACAAAGAAGTAAAATTTCAGAGATGAATATTGTGGGGTTAACCTTTACTTGACCATAAAAATCAGCTAAGGCTTTCCAAAATAATGAACTTGAAGTTTTTTTTTTTTACAAAAATTAAAATTAATTATTAAAATAGCAATCAGTGAAATTATTCATGACTAAAAAGGGAAAAGTAAAAAGGGAAAACTATCTACCTACAATTAAAGAAACAAACTACGTGTTACACAGATGCAAAATGTGTTCATGTTTCTAATTTCTGCACCATACCTTTACTGTGACTGTAATAACCATGACTGTGAAAACCAAGGTGCCAAATGTCCAGTTTCCAAACATCTAAACAGAAAAAAAAAACAACAACAAACCAAACCCATTACTGCATTATGTTAACATGACGCTAAATCAGATGTAAGGCAAAAAGTACTAAAAATCACTTGCATTATTTAAGCCAGTTACATTTGAAATCTGTGACAATAGTAAAGTTAAAGCAATATGAAAAAACACCATATAGCATTATTATGTTTATTATTATCATGTAAAATGATCCTTTGGATAACATTATCAGATTGGAAACCCAAAGATGGCTTTAAGCCTATATGACACAGAATGCTTTTAGTTAGAATGATATAGTTAGTGACTGCTTTATCCTGTCACACAATAAAAATGATAACTCTTCAATCATAATTATTTTCTGAAACCATTCCAACCAGATGTTATGACAGATTACTTGACACTGTATTTATGGACACAGTGTAGGCAAAGCAGGAGAAAAGAAATTTACATACAAAACCAACACTTGAAAGGAAAGATAACAGCCAATGGATTGCATATTTCTCAAAGAATTTTATGTAAAAATGCAGTTAATGCCAGGCAAAGTAGTCTTCTGGGATTTATAGCCAAAACTTACTAAGGTTTATCACAAATGCTGAATCCCCAAATAGTCAGGATTTGATTTCCACAAATAAAGTTTAAATATTTTAATTAAATGTACAAAGTAGTCGGTTTTTACCACTGGTTTAGAAAATTATTTAAAAGGCTCTGTTTCTTTTTATTACTGACGCCTAACAATTAGCATTTACTTGAAAAATTATTTAACCTCTCTGTATCTGACTTTCTCACTTGTAAAATGGGGGAAGAACTTTACAGGTTTCTATAAGAATTAGGATATGTAAACATGACAGGGTACCTGGTATATATAATAAGCAATCAATAAATAATAGTTACTATCATCAACAATGAAACATCAATTAATAAGCTTTCATTTGAGTGTATATAGGAGTTTATTTTCAAGAGCAAAGGAATGGAAAAGTCATATTGAACCCCTCATTTTCCTGCTTTTATCATTTCTAGAAATAGATATTTGATGCAGCCAAGGAACCTGTGCCTGGAAATGGTAACATCTACACGTGCCCATCCCTCAGTTTTCTGGTTTTACTGGGTCCAGATTTAGGGCTACTGGTATCTTCCTTAGAAAGAGGGGATTTAGGACTCCCTCTTGAATTCAAGGCCTCAGAGAGGGCTATACAAACACATTCACATGGTCTTTTTGTTGTTTTATAAAATAAGCAGAAGTAATATATCTCAAACCAAACAGTTAAGACTCCTGTCTCTTTCCATACTGACTTCCACTTGAGCCAGTTGGTGATGAAGTGAATGCCAGAGGGCATTTTGAGATCAGGCTACAGAGAAGTTGAGTAGGGCTCATTACACTAGCTTTGATTAAGTGTGATGGAACTATCTACGTCACTCAGTCATGTTCATGTATACTTACATTTGTATTTATAGTTCTATTTTTTTCCCTTAAAGAGGGCGTGGCAAAATTTGTCATGTTTAGCCTTTCCTAAACCTGGATCTACCTCTGTTCAGAAAAGAAAGATGCTCAAAACCCTTTCTATTACAATCTGCTTGTTTTCTAGATTACTTCTTCCAGCTGAATTTGTTACCTAATTATTTAATAAAGCCAAATCTGTATTCCAAATTAAAAAGGGTGATTCATTATTTATTTGTATGCTCCACAAATAGTAACTGCACACCTTTTACATACCGAGTACCATTCCAGGCCTTGGGAATAAAGCAGTGCTAAGAAAAGGTGCCTGACCTCATGAAGATTACACATCTAGATGTATATTATAATATATAATATATACACCTAGAAATATACTTTTAGGTAGAGATTAGTGCTCTGAAGAAAAATAAATGTAGGAGAGGTGGGAGTCAAGAAGTGATGGAAGGTGAGGGAGATAAGATTTTACTGGAGTGGGCAGAAAGGTCTACTCAACCCAGTAATATTTCAGCAGACCTAAGTGAGTAAGGGAGTCGGTCACTTGCTCACATGAGAGAAAAGCACCCAGGTAGAAGAACAGCAAGTTTAGAGGTCCTAAGTCAGAAACAAATTGATCTAGTCAAGGAACAATGTAACTAGTACAGCTAGAGTAGAGTGAATAAAAGGAACAGTGGTAGAAAATACAGTCCAATAGGCAGATGGAGTCAGGATGGAACTGTAATTAGCCACTGAATGATTTTGTGCAGGGCATTACATATGCAATCCAATTTTCATTTTTCATAGAGCACCTGGGCTGCTGTGTAGAGAAAAGGTAGTAGAAAAGGGAATAATAAAAGCAGGAGCAGGTAGAGGCAGTTAATATAGTCTAGGAAAGAGATGGTGAGATCTGGACTGTGTGGAGAGAAGTGGAAACATTCAAGATATATGTGACTACTAGAACCAATATGATTGCATATCACTTGTGAGAGACGGGAAATAAAAAATGATTCCTGGACTTGCCTGAGCAGCTGGGTAAAAAGTGGTTATTTTTGTTAATACAGGAAAAGTGGAAGGGAAATGGGTTTGCAGAAGATATAAAATTCTGTTTAGCTGTGTAAAACCTGAGATTCCTATGTGATTTGTTAATTGGAGAAGGTAGTTTATTTGAATCTGAGGACAGACTGGTAGGAGTTCTCAGCATACAAGCAGTATTTAAATGATGGGAAAAACAGTTTCACCCTATGTATGAATAAAGAAGAAAAAAATGTCTTAGCACTGAGCCCTGAGCCGCTGTTCCATTTAGGACAGTGGTTCTCCAGTGGGGTGTGATTTCCTCCTCCCAAGGAACATTTGGCTGGGTCTGGAGACATTTTTGATTGTCATAACTGGGGAGGGCAGGTGTGTACACTACTGGTATCTAGTGGGTAGAGGTTAAGCATGCTGCTTAACATCCTACAATTCATAGGATGAATCCCAACAATAAAAAATTATTTGGCTCAAAATATCATTAGTACAGAGGGTGGGAAATTCTGATTCTGGGGGCAAAGGAATAGTCAGTAAGAAAGCTGAAGTAGCTGACAGAGCTGAGAGAAGATAACGTGGCCGGTAGGAAGGCTTTGTAAGTTGAACCCAGTGGTTGAGTTCATAAGGGTTGAGACATGCTCTTAGATTTAACAATGTGGGGGTGGCTGGTGACCATAGAGAACATGGTTTTGATTGAGTACTGAGAGTGAAAGCCCTAAAGGATTATGTTCAAGGGAGAAGAGAAGGCAGGAAGTAGAAATAACAAAAAATGATAACTTCTTCAAATTTTGCTCTAAATACACACACACACACACACACACGCATAACACGCACACACACAGCCAAAGCAGCAGCAAAGCAAAGTTAGGTCAAGGAACTGGGGTTTTTATTAGAAGATGAGAGATACAGAAACATGTCTGTATGTGACTGGTTGGCTCTAAAAGAGAACAACAGATAATGATGAAGGAAAGAGAAAAGAAAACTGCAGAAGTCAAGTCCTAGGTTAGGCAAGAAGGAGTTTAAGAATAAACAAAAGATGAAAACTTTTCTGTATTAGGTTCAACTTAACTATACAGTGACCTATAAGTGATTACCTTCTTTATAGTTAATCAGTTTTCAGTTCTCCGCCAGTACAAACTCTCCTTAGTATAGATTTTAAACATTTGAGCAATTGCTGGATGATACCATTAGAAGCAATGTTTATTTTTCTGTTCTCTTCTAATGCATACTACATTTCATTTTCTATCAGTTGTCTGGGATATTACTGTTCTTTAAAAATCTATCTCATGAATAAATTAACATTCAGGGAAATTCCATAATGAACCAGATAATCAAAGTCATATTAATCATATAACCTTTCATTCAAAGAAATCTGTACTTACTTATAGGAATTGCATTGCATATGTGTTCTTTGAATGACCTGACTGGTAATAACAGTGGTTAAATCATTTACATTAAATAAAAGATACTGTATTCTCTGGAGAATACAGATATAAAATGGTAGATTTCTAGTCTTAAAACAGCGCTCTTGGGCGCCTTGAGTGGCTCAGTAGGTTAAAGCCTCTGCCTTCGGCTCAGGTCATGGTCTCAGGGTCCTGGGATGGAGTCCCGAATAGGGCTCTCTGCTCAGCAGGGAGCCTGCTTCCTCCTCTCTCTCTGCCTGCCTCTTTGCCTACTTGTGATCTTTCTTTATCAAATAAATAAATAAAATCTTAAAAAAATAAAAAAAAAAACCCCAGAGCTCTTAACATTTGATGGTTAGGTTTCAACGGCTGATGACATGTATAGCATGAAAAAGAAATTAATTAGGGACGGAAATAAGGGGAAACTCATTATAATTTTAAGAAAAAAAAGTATAAAAAGCTTATCCTTCTCTTTCTCTCAAAATTACAACCTGAAATTTCATCTGCTCATTCTACCTTGTTTTGCTAGTTAATCTGGCAAATGGTCTAGACCTACAAGGTTTGATGAAGGGGTGAATTACTTTTTCTTCCTTAACCCTTTCTCTCTCATTAAATAATTAATGTGGTGGAATACTATACAATATATATTTTAGAAGGGTACTAAGGCTCTGATAATTCCAACATCTCCACTGGAGAAGTCTAACTGGCATTAAAATATTCTAATAGCTTTTCCCCCTTTCTCCCAACCCTTATTTTTGGTATTTTAGTTATTTTAGCTTTGGGGTATAATTGGATATAACTCCAAAAAGAGCAAAAATCATTTATGGTAGACATTTTCCTTTGAGTTCCTGTAGACTTCAGTAGAACAAAAACAAAAAAAGCAAATTTTAAAAAACTCCTTATTTGGGCCAAATATCATTTTAAATAGTAGTTACCTAATTTGCAATTTTCACATCTGACTACTGAGATGAGTGGAGTAGATATTAGAATTTGAGTTCCTGAGGTAATAGGAACTATTTTTCTTTAGTCTTTCTCCTGTGAAGCCTTTGGCTGAAACTACCAGAGAAGTAGAATGTCACGTAGGGTGGGGGTGGGAACTCAGCTACCTCTGAAATTTTTCTGATATTTTTCTCTCCACATCACAGTTTTCCACTTTCACCATGCCTACAATTCCCTCCTTCCTGTTTCCTTCATTGTAGTGTTTTAGTCTTTTTGATATGCTTTTACACAAGCCAGAATGCCTTGCCTTTCCATCCTATAGAAGTCTGCTTTAACTGGAGGTGATCTCTGACTCTGAATTGTTCCTCCACCTTCTTTCCTACCTATAATCTTAAGTAGCATCTTCCCCATCTGTAAAAATTTTAAATAGCTTTTTCCCTGAGAAAGTTACCTTGCTGAGATCCCAGAAAGACAATATAAGGTATTTCCAAAAATACTCTAAACAGCAACATTATCAAAGCAAGTGTGTCCCAAGATGAGATGACTTACTCTGCAGAGATCAACAGAGGAAGACATTAATTATTCTTTCAAAAAAAAAAAATAAGCCACAGTCTTTAGGTACCTCTTAATCTACTTAAATAAACATTTTTCATTGGTGTTTACCTCCCAATTAATTAGTTTGAAAAAAGTGACTTCATAGGTAGTCAAATTCATGGAAACAGAAAGTAGAATGGTGATTTCCAGGTGCTGGGAAGAGCCGGAGTTGGGTGGTTGTTTATAGAGTTTCAGCTTTTCAAGATGAAAAAATTCTGAAGATCTGTTGCACAACAATATGAATATACTTCACACTACAGAACTGTCCTCTTAAAAATGTTAAGATAGTTAAAAAAAAAAAAGGATCAGATTCTTCTACAAAGCAGGAGAGAATATCCAATGGAAAAAAGACTGTCTTTTCAACAAATGGTGTTGGGAAAACTTGGACAGCAACATGCAACATAAACTGGAGCACTTCCTTATACCACACACAAACATAAATTCAGAATGGGTGAAAGACCTAAATATGAGACCTGAAACCATAAAAATCCCAGAAGAGAACATAGGCAGTAACTTCTTTGACATTAGCCTTAACAGCTTTTTTCTATATATGTCTCCTGACACAAGGGAAACAAAAGCAAAAATAAACTGTGGGGATTGCATCAAAATAAAAAGCTTTTGCACAGTGAGGGAAACAATCAGCAAAACTAAAAGGCAGTCTACAGAATGGGAGAAGATACTTGCAAATGATAGAGCCAATAAAAGGTTAGCATTCAATATATATAAAGAACTTATAAAACTCAACACCTAAAACACAAATAAGCCAGTTAAAAATGGGCGGAAGACATGGACAGATATTTCTCCAAAGAAGACATCCAAAGGGCCAAGAAGACACATGAAAAGATGCTCATCATCACTTACCATAAGGGAAATACAAATCAAAGCTATAATGAGGTATCACCTCACAACTGTCAGAATGGCTAAAATCAATAACACAAGAAACAAAAGGTGTTGGTGAGCACGTGGAGAAAAAAAACCCTTGTGCACTGTTGGTGGGAATGCCAATTGGAGTAGCCACTGTGGAAAACAGTATGGAGGTTCTTCAAAAAGTTAAAAATAGAGATACCCTATGATTCAGCAGTTTACATTACTGGGTATTTACAAAGAATACAAAAAACTAATTCAAAGAAATGCATGCAACGCTATGTTTAAAGCGGCATTATTTACAATAGCCAAATTATGGAAGCAGCCTAAGTGTCCACTGATTGATGAATGGGTAAAAAGGAGATACATATATACAATGAACTACTGTTCAGTCATAAAAACAGAATGAAATCTTCCCATTTGCAATAACATGGATGAAACTAGAGAGTATAATGTAAAAGGCGAAAGATTTATGCGATCTGAAGAGAAACCAGAGTATAGAGAGAGTATAATGTTAAGTGAAGTAAGTTGGTCAGAGTAAGATAAATACCATACGATTTCACTCATTTGGAATTTAAGAAAACAAAACAAACCAGTGAAGTGGACAAAAAAGACAAAACAAGAAACTTAATTATAGAGAACAATCAGAACAACCAGAGATGGTTACCAGAGAGGAGATGGGTGGGGGGATGAGTGAAACTGGTGATGGGGATTAAGGACTGCACTTGTTATGATGAGCACTGGGTTTCATATGGAATTGTTGAATCACTATATCGTACACCTGAAACTAATATAACACTAACTAATAACTAACTTGAAGTAAAAATGTTTTAAAAAGCATCAAATTATATGTGTATATAATACACACACACATATATATTTATTAGAGCACACACGTACACATGAGAATGCGTGAGTGGGGAAGGGGAATTAAGGGGAAAGGGGAGAGGGACAGAATCTTAAGCAGATTCCATGCCCAGCATGAAGCTGGATGCCAGACTCAATCTCAAGACCCTGAGACCCTGAGCTGAAATCAAGAGTTGGACATTTAACCAACTGAACCACTCAGATGCCCTTCAAATGATATATTTTTAGTGTGTTTACTATATATCAAATACAACTAAATCAAGCTGTTTTTATTTTTAATTTATTTTTAAAAAAGATGTTATATATTTATTTGTCAGAGAAAGAAAGAGAGAGAAGGAGCACAAATGGGGGTGGGGGACAGGCAGAGGGAAAAGCTGGCTCTCTGCTGAGCAAGGAGCCCAATGTGGGAGTCAGTCTCAGGACCCTGGGATCATGACCTGAGCCAAAAGCAGATGCTTAACCGACTGAGCCACTCAGGCGTTCCTCAATGAAGCTGTTTTTAAAAAAAAAATGTTTTCATGGAAGTCAGTATTTCTATTATTTTTGGAGAACTTAAAATTTTTTAATTAATTTTTTTTATAGTCCTAAGTAATCCCTACATCCAATGTGGGGCTTAAATTTATGACCCTGAGATTGAGAGTCACATGTTCTACTGACTGGGCCAGCCAAGGGCTCCTGGAAGACTTAAAAATTTTTAAAGTTATATCAAGATCTGACTGACTCATTTCACTTAGCATTATGATTTCACTCATGTGTGCAATTTAAGAAACAAAACAAACAAGCAAAGGGGAAAAAAGAGACAGGGAGACAAAGTAAGAAACAGACTCTTAATTATATAGAGAGAAAACTGATGGCTTACTGTAAGGGAGAGGGGTGGGAGGATGGGTTAAATAGATGATGGGGATTAAGAAGTGCACTTGTGGTAATGAGCCCTGGGTGAAACATGAAGTGCTAAATCACTATACTGTATACTAGAAACTAATATAACACTGTATGTTAACTAACTGGAATCAAAATAAAAACTTAAAATAAAACCAAATTTTTGTCAAAAACAAAGTAACATCAAGATTTTTTTTTTTTTTAAGATTTTACTTATTTATTAGAGAGCTAGAGAGCACAAGTAGGCAGAGCAGCAGGCAGAGACAGAGGGAGAAGCAGGCTCTCCACTGAGCAGGGACCCTGATCTGGGGATCGATCCCAGGACTCTGGGATCATGACCTGAGCCAAAGACAGCTGCTTAACCCACTGAGCCACCCAGGTGGCCCAACATCAAGATTTCTAACAAATATTTTATAGAAGGTTTACCTTTTGTCAAAATTATTTAAATTTTTTAAAAAATGGTGATCCTGTTGGATTACAGAAATAACTCAAACTTTTATGTTAAGCTCATTTTTAGCTTTGAAAATGAGAAGATAACCCACATAATATACCCACCATATAACTAATCTGTGACTTTTGCCCAAATATTTGTGATAAGATGAAACTGCTGTATTTTAAGAGAAAATGGAAGAACCACCTTAATTTCCCATGAACTGTCCTACTCTCCCTGGACTCCAAACTATTTTAACTCTTCCCTGCTCCTCTCTCAGGATCACTTATTTGCATCAACTTCATATTGACCTTGAGCCACTTCTCTCCCAGGACTTCTCCCTAATAATGTTTTCTACTTCAGGTTTACAACTGTTTGTTGGGCATAAAGAATAATTACTGGAAAATGAAAGCATTCAAACACATCCAGTGCTGAACAATGAGACATGGGCTAGATGTCTAAAGAGATTTCAGACCAGGAAGATGTAAGAGGGTGCAAAGGACAAAGCTCTGTGGACTCAACCCTGAAGAACTGACAGTCAGTCATAAGACAGACTTTGGGAATTTCCTCTAGAGGAAATGTAACAATGGTTTGGAAGGAGAAACGAGCACTGCATGTTCTCAGAGAGCCAGCAAGGACAGTTTAACCTACACATTTAAAGAGGAGAGACTCTGGGAGAAGTAGATCAGAAGGGATTGGGAAGGATGGGGTCTTCGAAATAATGACTGGATGGTAAAAATAACAACTAACACTGCCAAGACTTATTGAGTACTTCTATATGCTAGTCACTGTGCCTAATGCTCTACATATATCATTTCATCCTCAAAGGAAACCTATAAGGTAAGGATTATATTCCTATAAGTTTGTGGGTGAGGAAACTGAGTCTTAGAGGGTTAACTAACTCATATCAAATCACTCAAATAACTTCCGGTGTCAGGATGTGGCTCCAAGGCACCTGATCCCAATGTAGGCTTCTTTTCCACTGTACCTAGTATTGGTGGCCAGGACTAGGAGATTAATTTCTAGTGGTATATATTAATTTCTAGTGGTATGTATCTGAGTGCTAGAATGGGTAGGCTAAAAGGGAAAAGAAGTTAATGATTTACAACTTGAGTTTACAAAAAAAAAAGGAAACCGATAATTAATACACGGTAAAGAGAAAAAACTTTTGTACCAGAGGCCAAACAATTTACCTTCATAAAGATTTTACCTTTGTGGGAACCTGGGTGGCTTAGTCAGTTAAAATCTGACTCTTGATTTTGGTTCAGGTCATGATCTCAAGGTCTTGAGATCAAGCCCAGCAATGGGCTCTGCATTGGGCATGGTGCCTGCTTGATAGTCTCTCTCTGTCTCTCTGTCTCTCACCCTTGCCTAAAACCACCACTCCCTCACCCCACTCCCCGGCTCTGTACTGAAGAGTAAGGAGCACTTCCTAAGCATACAAAAAAAAAATTTTTTTTTCACAGAATTAAAAGCAAAAACTAAACATCAAGTCCTCATTTCTCATATGAAAAATATGGGTCATAATCTCTCTCCAACAGGATTATTGAGAGGATTAATGGAGATGAAGCATGTAAAGCACTTACCAAAATATTAAGCACTAAATAGACAGTAATTATTATTAAAACACTATCCTGAAATGAACAGCATTCAGAGGTATATCCCCTTGTGTGAAATAATTTTTTTTAAGATTTATTTGAGAGAGAGAGAGAAAGATTATGTGTGGGGGGAGGGGCAGAGGGAGAGAATCTTTAAGGAGACTCCCCACTGAGTACAGAGCTTGATGTACCGTGGGATCTCATGACCCTGAGACATGACATGAGCTGAAATCAAGAGTCAGATGCTTGCTTAACTGACTGAGCTACCCAGCTGTCCCTGAATTAATTTTTCAATATCAAAATTGTTTAGTAACTTGAGTTTCATATTAAGAATACATTGTGTTATATTTGTTTTAACTTTTATTTGAAATCTTTTTATAACGGCATTTGAATTTAATATCTACAATTTTATAATTTGAGTTGAATTTTACTTTTTTTAAAATGAAAGTTATGAAAAATCAAACTTAATCAGGCTATTAACAAATATTCTTTAAAAAATGATATATTTTACCTGGCCATTTCCAAGCAGAGATATATCTTTTCCTATTAAAAAATAGGATCCAAAAAAGAAAATAAAGGCATGACTGAAACCCAGGATGGTCCAATAAAGAAATGTTTTAATGCTTAGTTGACGGTTTTTACTAATGTCTCTGTATATTAAAAAAAAAAAAAAGAAAAGGAGCATATTAGTATTCATATTTATTATTACCTACTAAATGATTACTACAATTTGACAGTTAAAAAACAAGATGGATTTTTAATTTAACATTGCTTGAAAATATTAGCAGAAAGAATAAACCTGAATTTACAAATCACTATTTATAATAATATATGTGTAACAGCTTATAGTTCACCTAATGTATTCAAATACATTTTCTCATTTAAGAAAGGAACATAACATAGACAAAGTAATTCAGTTTAGTTGTGAAAAGTTGATCTATCTGTATTATATTCTGTTGTTAACATTCAGTCACTCTGCTAAGACTGTCTCTTTTTTTTTAGTGGAGTCATTTTACTTTTGTTCAACACTGAGGCTCCTAGTCCATTTCATATCCATCAACAGCTATTATGGGAAGAACAGCCTATCCTAATCTTAGGTCAAGCCCAGTCCTAGGTATCCTGGAAAATCAAGGTGAGTTACTGCCATTTCTGGATGACTGAATACCTTTATAAGAGTGGACATCAGGTTAATGAGGGAACCATAAGCTAGCTGGTCTTGAGGAATAGCTCCACAACTCTGTGATCACTTACTTGGTTCTGAAGAAAAAGGGATAACCCAGAAGATCTGGAATTGGAATTAATGTCTTCAACCCCACATTTTGCACTGATTATGATTCTTAATTTGTCAATGCTACAACATGAACTAATTTCTTAGAATTCTAGAGATAACCAATTACTGAATAACTGCTTTTGTGTACATAAAATGAAATACTACTGGTTTTAAACAGTAAATGTAAATTACACAATTGCCCAACACATTCCTAGTATGAAAGTGTTCATTCCTAAAAACACTGGTAAAGTTATTCAAATTTTTCTTTGATGTTCAACAATTACAAACCATAAACTACTTTCCTTAGTAAAGTATTAATCACCAAGACACTTCCTAATGTATTTGCTTATTTTTAAAGTGCTTTCAAAAATTGATTAACTATGTAATAATTATTTGCAATCAAAAGTGTTATGGACATATAATACTGGAAAATACTTACCGATAGAGGGTGGGCTTGCTCTGTAATACATGAGGATCTATATGCTGTTCCAATAGACTATATATCAGAATAGGTAGGGAAGTAAAACAAATATTGTATAAAGTCAGGTACACGCTGTCATATAGTGTCTAGAAAGAGAAATTGGTAGGAATTTTGAGATTCTAAACTATGTATTACTGTTATATATATAATCACAAATATGTATATTAAAAATAAACATGAGAATTATATAGCTTTTGCAATTTACACAAAAATCAATTTTAATAATTCTAATTTCTTATATAGACATAAACATATAATATTCAGATTTATATTCTTGTGGGAGTTGGAACATTCTGTTATGTCAAATGATCCATATTTATAAGTGACTTGCACCTACATTTCAAGATTCTTCACAATTTGGTCAGTGTGATGTAATTTTACACAATTCTCCTATGTGCATCCCAGGCTTTTTATTATTCCTTTGATATACTATACAAATAGTTTTGTTTTTATGGCTCTGTCTTACTATCTAAGTCCTACATTTCCTTTAAGGCATGATCTAAAGCCCAAGCAGGTATTTGGAATTGGAAGTTACAGGTTGTAAACAGAAGTAAAAACAGTGATTAAGGATAAAGACAACCCATGAAAAACCAAAGATAACTAAATCCTTATTTCTTTTTAAAAAACATTTTTATTTATTTGAGAAAGAGTGAGAGCATGAGCAGGGGGAAGGGCAGAGGGAGAGAAAGAAGCAGACTCCCTGCTGAGCAGGGAGCCCAACCCAGGGCTCAAAACCACGACCCTGGGATCATGACCTGAGCAGAAGGTAGATGCTTAACAGACTGTACCACCCAGGTGCCCCAAGCTCTTATTATTTCAATTAATTAGAATAATTGTCTTGATCAATTAGGGATGTATAGTGTGGTACATGAAAAGGATGCTCAGTTAGTCAAAAGCTGTAGGTCCTAGTATGGTATAGTTATTAGCTATATGATCTTGGGCAAGTTACTTAATTTCTGTGGATTTCCATTTTATTTTCTATAAAATAAGAGTAGATCAGGAATGGCAACTATGTGACATGTGTACAACCACAGACCCACATGTGCTTACTATAGCTTACTACTAACAAATTACAGGGTTTTTTCTCTGAGCTTATAGCTTTAGAAAACTTTTCAATGTAGCGTTCTTGGTCTGGTGGTCTCTATCAATTATTTAGAATTAGCTTCTGAGATAAAGCATATATATCATTCCTGGACTCAGCCATTAAGCTTTCTTCCCAAGCCAAAGAAATTCTGTCAAAAAATAAATAAGGTAATCTCCCTATTAGTTATCCTGACATTGCTTGATACAGTATACAGAAGTATTACACATAAGTTGAAAAAAGTTACCCAAATTCTTTCACAAGCTGTTTAGAGTTAGTATCTATTTTATAGAAAGCATCCAGAATTAAAATATACTTTGGTATTAACATTCACTTCAACTTGAAAATCAGAATAAATATTATCAATGTTATACTGATCAAAAACACTAATTAGGGAAGTTTTGTCTATTAGCAGGAATAGGAAAAACATAAAAAAATCCCTCCAACTATCAAAAACCGAATACACATACCTTATTCTAAAAAGGATAAATCAAAAGCTTCTCTTTACTTACTTGTTGAGAAAACAAACAGTAGAACTGATATAAAAATTGGGGTGTGATAAAGCACACATTCTGAAAAACAAGATTAAATGAAAATAATTAAAATAGTTGCGTCTAAAAGAGAAATGATTTCTAAAAATAGCTATTAAAAAGCCAGAAACACAATCCCAGTAGACATGTAAGTAGAGGATCTGTTCATAAGAACTTGTCCCATCATTTAAAAATGTCTAAAAGAATTCTAAGCAGTGCCACAAATGTCAGAATGAAAATACCTTTGACTTTTATTGCTAAGCAATGTCATAATTTTTTTTTAAAGATTTTATTTATTTATTTGACAGAGAGAAATCACAAGTAGATGGAGAGGGAGGCAGAGAGAGGGAAGCAGGCTCCCTGCCGAGCAGAGAGCCCGATGCGGGACTTGATCCCAGGACCCTGAGATTATGACCTGAGCCGAAGGCAGCGGCTTAACCCACTGAGCTACCCAGGCGCCCCAGCGATGTCATAATTTTGAATTTAAAACCTTCCAGCTATTATTCAATACTTTTCATATACAATACAATAAGTATAGTTTATTAAACTTTAGGCAGTAATAGCTTTTTATTTTATTTTAATAAAAAAATGTTTAAAACAATAAATGGAACTAGGGAAATATCTTTCCCTATCTTTCCATTTCAATATACTTACATCACAGCAAAAGCTAATAAGGTAGAGAAACACTGCCACCATCATTTATTAGCAATATGCAATCTACCTGTGTTTTTTCATTGGCTTGTAGCTATTATTTATAGAACATATGCAACACAGGATACTCTGGTGTACTAAATGCCTTGGTACCCAGCAGCTCCTAACATAGGCTCCACTGAAGTTCACCTTCTCCAAAGGGGTTAAGAGATAAAACAGTATTTCAACATAATTAGTTTTCTTATAATCCAATGTTTTTACTTTATGAATTTTAACCTCCTTTAATAAGTAGTTCATATAACTCGCTAGAGTACCAAAAGGTCACTCATGGCACACAAAAAAGGAAGAACCTCTGCTTTAAATCACTGTATTGGACTTAACTTAAAACTTATTACTAGTTCAGGACAAAAAAACATGGAAGAAATAAAATTAATTACATTCTAATTCACACAGGATGAAACATACCAATTTTAAGTGTGAATTTTGATGCTGACAAATGTATATACCCATGTAACAACCCCCATAATCAAATCAGAACTCTATCATCCAAAGTTCTCTTATATCCCTTTCCAGTTGGTGCTATCACCTGAACCCTTGGCCTCAGGCAACCACTGATTTGCTTTCTGTCAGTAAACATTAGATTTATAACAAAAATCTTGATCTATTCCATAAACTGTTATTTTTACTTATGAAAACAATTTTTAAAAGTTTGTAAAAGATTGTATAATATCTCCATGAAACTCACCTTATAAAAAAAATACTGTACAAGGGTAGCTATTCTAATATAATAAAAATGACCATGAACAAAAAGCAATTTGGAGAGGAATTTAAATCTAGCTATTGCATAGTCACTATTTCTGGCAGCTTGTCTTCCTTCTTTACCCATGATTCCTGCAATAAAGAAGACAAAATGGCAAGTTCACTGATAACTGTTAAGTGTGATTTTCATGATTCATCTGCAATATCTTAATTACCAATAGCAGCTGAACCTGAACTTAGGATCACTATATCCTAATATATAGCAGAGAGTAGATTCTCAAAAGGTTGTTCAACTTAAATAGGTAATTAATACAAGGCACGTAACATCAAGTTTCAAAGACTCAGCATATAATAAAATACAACAAAAAAATAAAATACAACTAATATAAAAATAATATTGAAAGTTCAGAATCTAATAAGAACATCGAGTTTTACATTAATAGACACGAAGTACTAGTTAATAGATTCCTAATGGAGAAAATGCTATATAATGAACTGAGGGTCTCAGAAGGGAAGGGTAACACGGTGATGGGTATTAAGGAGGGCATGTATTGTGATGTGCACTGGGTATTGTACCTAACTGATGAATCACTGAATACTACGTCAAAAACTAATGATGTACTAACAGTGGCTAACTGAAATAATTAATAAAAAAAACTTTAATCCAATGAACATATAAAAAATATCCAAATTGAATGATTCCAACCTAGCAAAAAGAAGCATGTTTAATGGTTTTAAAACTTTCACACACAAGTCAAACAAAATGTGCTCTTTATTTATTATTGGATTCAATAGGCATGAACTATTTCAATAAATATAACTGTAACAAACATTATATGGAGCAAAGACTTAACAAAAATTGTATATAAGGTATGCTAAAAATTCTTGCATAATTAATAGTGAGAAAAGCTATCACACTCGTAACTTTTTATCTTTCCACAATTGTACCTAAATAAAAAGTTACACATGAAGTAGCAACTCATCATATTAAATGTCTGTTTATTGTGACTATATTGCCCCTTCCTTGTTATTTTATCTAACTGAGGCTGGACAAAATATGCTTTTTAAAAGTGTACAGTATCACCTGAAGTCAGTACATAATTTTATCTGGTAAATATGACTACATTTTTAAGATTACAGTAATTCTTTAGGTTTCAAAAGAGTTATTATAAGCCAACTTTATTTTTTCAATCTGGAAACAGCTTTGAAAAATGATTTTTCAAAATTATAATTTATTTTCATCATAAAAGGATTAAAATTTTCCAAAATGTATAGGTAAAGATAAATACATTTATAACACCTAGAGAAGACTACTAGTTTTGGTCTATATCCTTTTAGAATTTTTCTTTCTGAATTTTTTGGGTGAGTGTTATATATATATATATATACACACACACACACACAAATATACAAAATGAGATTTTTTGTGATCTGCTATTGTCATTTAATACATTATGGACGCTGTTTATAACATATGTTTTTGTCAACCTATTCATTTATCTTTCTCAGAAAAAAATTCCTGGATACATAATTGCCAGGCCAATAGGCACACATTGAAAATTCTGTTATACAAAATAATGCAGGGTATACCAATTTACACTCTTGCTAATATTGTATACAAGGATTTGATAATTCTATATCTTTGCCCATTTATAATTTTTTGTAATTTTTGTAATTTTTGCCAACCTCATAGGCAATTTTAACTTGCATTTTTTGTTTAGTGACTGAATACTACTTTTAGGCATTTAGTCCTCATTTTAGATATCTCCTTTTGTGACAACTGATGACTCACATCCTTCTGCATATTTTACCAAAGTGTTTTCCTCATACTCCTTAATTTGTTAAGACCTTACATACCAGAAATATTAAGACTTCGTCATCTGTTTTGCAAATATTCTTCATTAGTTTCATGTTTAAAATCTGCATTTGTGGGTATTTACTTCTGCCACACATACTGATGTCTTCCTTCACAGTGCCTTGCTTTCTTTGATATTTCTACTAAAAAGATCCTCCAATACCTCAAATTATAAGATTACTCATTAAATCTTTTCTTCTATTACTTTTTGTGGTCTTTAAATTTTTTTTTTAAGATTTATTTATTTATTTGAGAGAGTGAGAGAGCACATGAGCAGAGGGACAAAGAGAGAGAAAGAGAATCCCAAGTAGATTCCCTGCTAAACATGAGTGCAGGGCTTGGGGCTCAATCTCACAGAGCCTGAGATCATGATCTGAGATGACACCAAGAGTCAGATGCTCAATTGACTGAGCCACCCAGTTGCCCCTCTTTGAAGTTTTTTAAAAATCCTTAATCCATCTAGAATTTGTTTAGCTATAAGCAATGGAAAAGAATCCAACTTCTTTTTTTTCCTGAATAACCAAACCAGTTATACTAATTTTTTTTATCAAGTAATTTGTTCCCCTACTTATTTGAAACATCTCCCAAGTTATAAAATAAATTTCCAGATATTTGAATCTATTCTGTTCACGGGTCTGTTACCATCTAGACTCAAACTGTTATAAATACTGTAGCTTTTTATGTTTCAATGTATGGTATAGGAAATTATCATCAAATTGTTATGGAGATTTATGGGAAACAATAATACAAGTTAGAAAGAAAATTAAGTTATCATAATGAAGATTTAATTAGCTCAGAGAAAGGAACTGATTTGAGAGTTACACTGGAGATATTAGACCTGAGAACTACTTCACAGAACATTATAGTGGTGATTCCAGAAGAGGCATCAGCTTCTTTTCTAACTAAAACTTTATCTACTTCATTAAAAACCTTCATACTTTTCATCTTTGCTTCTGTATTTGTATAATAAAGTTATTTAGGAATACAGGTCAGAATATGGTTTAAATATGAAATGACTGATAAACATAATAAAGTGTTATTAGTATCCTAAATCCAACAAAAATTTTAGGCAAAAATAGAAAAGAAATTAGAATAAAGGTTATTAGATTAGAAAATTATTTGAAATTTTGTAATCATTTTAGTTTAATTTCTTATTTCTAAAATTGTCATTAGAATGGGTTACAGAATCTTTAGGTTAAAAAATAGAGTAAGTAATAACACTCTAAAACAATAAATTGAAACCACGAGGAGAACTATGTAAATCACAAATTTAGAGCTTAAAAATAATAAAGTGATGTGAGAAAGTACTTCACAAGTACTTCACAAATGAGAAAGTACTTGCAAAATGGCAAGTAAAAATTACTTTATTATGAAGGGGGCTTGGCAAAGATAAAATCCACTAACATGGTATTTATTTCCTTGAAATTTTGTAATTAAAATATCCCTAAGGATGCCTGGGTGGCTCAGGCAGTTAAGTGTCTGCCTTCAGCTCAGGTCATGATCCCAGGGTCTTGGGATCAAGTCCTGTATCGGGCTCCTTGCTCAGAGAGGAGCTGCTTTTCTCTTTGGCTGCTACTCCCCCTGTTTGTGCTCTCATTTTCAATCTGATAAATAAATAATCTTTAAAAAAATCCTAAATATTGGGCTTAATGAGGGGGATACACTGATCTATTACTACATTGCATTCATATATTTGACACTGCACTTCAGTTCACAAAAGGAAAATTCAAAGTCACCAAGTAAGTATACCAACTTTAAAAATTCAAGTAAAAAAATCAATCACCTATGCCGACATGTGCTTCTTGTATCATGCTTACATCATTAGCACCATCACCAACAGCCAATGTTATAGGTTTCTCAGGTGAGATTTTTATCAGTCTTATTACCTGAAAGATATACAACTAATTGGTTATTTATTATAAAATTTCAATTTTCTTATAGTAGATAGTAATTTATCTGAAATGACAGTTATAAGAATAGTTGAATAATGAAAAAAATTAATTTTGTATTAGACAATAATATGCCCTGGGGTTCATCTTCTGAGAATTTAGGAATGTCTTTCAAAAATGTCACAGCAAAAAAGAATATTATCTTTGGATTTTATGATGGGAATCAAGAATCTTAAATACTACTTAATAACTGTGTTAGAAAATAGTTACACATAATTGAACTTAGGCAAAATGTTCTCTTTCTCAGCAAATTATTCTTTTCGTTGGAAGTAGAGGAAAGATAATTACTTTCTCTTGTCATAAAATTTAAGAAATTTTAAAAAGCCACAAAGATTAAATTCAATAAAGTGAAAAGAAAGGTTTCTTTGGAATTCTTGAACATACTTAAAGAACCTAGGCATTAGCTCTATTTGGTCTTCAGTTTTAGTCTCCATAGACCGGGGTATATGATTTATAACAATACAGGCATTTTAAACACTCACTTGAATCATAGCTGAAATGTAAATATTTCTTACATATAGCTTCAAACCACAAGAACTGACTTTTTAACTTAAAGTTTCGTCACTTAATAGCCACTTTTAACAAAGAATTATTATTATTATTATTATTTGAGAATGCAAAAATTAGCAGAGATCCACAGAACCACCTGAAGTGGCAGAAGTCTAACAGGTCCTCACTAGCTAAATAACTGAAGAAACTAAGTTATCATAGTTCAATTTCTGTCTCAGCAAAATCACAAACTGATATTCATCAAAGACTTTGTAGGTCATTACGAATAGTTGAAACTAATAATCACTCTGAAAATTCCAAAGGTCATTAGACCAATGTACTTGGTTAACATTCAAAATGTGAGAGATGACTCACTTAGTAACATACATACACTACATACTACCAAATAGGACTAGATAATGCATTAACTTTAAAGAATAATTTTTCACTTTTTTAAAAAAGTAGGGTCATGTCCAGCATGGAGCTTGACCTAAAGACTCTGAAATCAAGACCTAAGCAGAGATCAAGAGTCAGATGCCCACATGGGGAGGTTAAGGGAGTAGGAGAAGAATAAATGAAACAAGATGGGATTGGGAGGGAAACAAACCATAAGTGACTCTTAATCTCACAAAACAACTGAGGATTTCTGGGGGGAGGGGGGCTGGAAAAGGGGAGTGGGGTTATGGACATTGGGGAGGGTATGTGCTATGGTGAGTGCTGTGAAGTATGTAAGCCTGGCCATTCACAGACCTGTACCCCTGGAGATAAAAATACATTATATGTTTATTTTAAAAAAGTCAGATGCCCAACTGATTGAACCACCCAGGAGCCCCCAAGAATCCTTTTAGATCTAAATATCTTTCTGCAGTGTTTTATAATACAAACATACCTTTGCTTTTTGCAGTGGTGCCATACGACAGCATAATACAGCTGAACAATTTCTGCAAACTTCCATAAATAGTTTTTCATGCTCCCTGAGTGCAAGAGACAGACTGGTCCCATCCACCACCAGCCCGTGCTGAATCACATGATCCTCTTTAATTCTAAGAGAGAATTATATCCTCTGTTAGATACATTGAAGCCGTATTATTTATACTTAAATTTAGTAAACAAAAATTCTTACAAAAAGATGGACCATTTACCCATAGACTTTATGGTTACAAAACTGATATACCAGGGAAGAAACTAAGTTATGAGATTAAGCAGAATTCAAAGCTGAGATTAAGCAGAACTGAGAGTGACTTATATGATGAGTAAAACAGATGATATTCAGTTTTACAATGAACTGATACAGGTACAGTTACTGTATTTTCTAAAATGTGAATTATAACACTCAGAGGTTTTTTCCCCTAATTTTAGTATGAAAAATCATATAAAAATAAAAACATTATTAGTTATACATTTAGAAAATCCTAAGTTTAAAGAATTAAATGCAATTAACTGTGTTCAGGAAAATTTGTAAGCTAAATTCACTATGGGAGCAGGAAGGAATAAAATAATCAAAATTGTCTTTTTTTTTTTTAAGATTTTATTTATTTATTTATTCGACAGAGGGAGAGATCATAAGTAGGCAGAGAGGCAGGCAGAGAGAGAGGAGGAAGCAGGCTCCCCGCTGAGCAGAGAGCCCGATGCAGGGCTCAATCCCAGGACCCTGGGATCATGACCTGAGCCAAAGGCAGAGGCTCTACCCGACTGAGCCACCCAGGCACGCCTCAAAATTGTCTTTTGATATTAACCCCTTCTATGTAACCCCAGATATTCCTATGGTGGAACATGAGTAACACCTCTCTGTGGGCCTATGCTATATGAGTACCACTCAAAGTATGATCTGATTACTGACAGCTGGGTAAACTGTTGCCAGGAAGAGACAAAAAGCTTGCATTAGTATGTGAATCACTATAATACTGGGCAAACTATTTTGTTCAACTGTTTCTCCCTATTCTCTCTTAATAAAACTTTCATGATAAAAGAAGCAGCATCTAGATTTATATTCTGCTGCAAACGTCTTTATGTAGTTGAAGGCCAGCACTCAAAGTAGCATTGTTACATCCATAAAGAAAATACTATAGTTCATCACAGTATAGCAGACTGCCTGAGAAATATCCCTTCATTTTTTTTGAACTTAGTGCCTTTTTAAAATTTTATTTAAATTCAATTAATTAACATGTAATATATTATTGTTTCTGAGGTGGAGGTCAGTGATTCATCAGTCTTACATAATACCCAGTGCTCATTACATCACATGCCCTCCTTAATGTCTATCACCCAGTTACCCTATTCCTCTACCTCCCTCCCCTCTAGCAATCCTCAGTTTGTTTCGAATGCTTAAGAGTCTCTTATGGTTTGTCTCCTGATTTCGTCTTGTTTTACTTTTTCCTCTTTTCCCTATGACCCTCTGTTTTGTTTCTTAAATTCCACATGTGAGATATAATGTCTTTCTCTGATTGATTTATTTCACTTAGCATAATACCCTCTAGTTCTATCCATGTCATTGCAAATGGCAAGATTTTTTTTGATGACTGAGTAGTATTTCACTGTATATACCACATCTTCTTTAACCATTCATCTGTCAATGGATATATCCCTCCATTTTTATTTCATTTTTCCCCGCTTTGTTGAGATACAGTGGACATATAACATCACTTAAGGCATGCCATGTGATGATTTGCTACACATATATATTGCAAAATGATTACCACAATTAGGTTAGTTAACACCTTCATCCCCTCATGTAATTACCATTTTTTGATGTCACAATTAACTTAGGATCTACTCTATTAACAATATGTAATACAGTACTGTTAATTATAGTTATCATGCTCTACATTAGAATTCTAGAAATTATTCACTTTATATATAAGCTAGAAGTTTGTACTATTTGACCATCATCTCTCCATTTCCCCCATACTCTGGCCTCAGAAACCACCATTTTACTCTGTTTCTATGAGTTCAGCTTTTTTATATTCCACATGTATGTATTTGTCTTTCTCGGTCTAACTTACTTCACTTAGCATACTGCCTTCAATGTCCATCCATGTCACACAAAAAATTTCTTTTTATAGCTGAATAATACTCCTGTATTTACTTACACACACACACACACACACACACACACACACACACTTTTCTTTATCCATTCATCCAACAACAGATACTTAGGTTGTTTCCATTCTTGGCTATTGTGAATACTGCTGCAATGAACATGGTGGAAAGTGCAAATATCCCTCTGAGACAGTGACTGCATCTTCCTTGGATATATATCCAGAGGTGGGACTGCTGGATCACACAGTTCTATCTGTAGTGTTTTGAGAAACCCCCATATTGTTTTCCTTAGTGGTCATACCCACTATTTTTTTTTTTTTTAAGATTTTATTTATTTGACAGAGAGAGATCACAAGTAGGCAGAAAGGCAGGCAGAGAGAGAGAGAGGAGGAAACAGGCTTTTGCTGAGCAGAGAGCCCGATGCAGGGCTCGATCCCAAGACCCTGGGATCATGACCTGAGCCAAAGGTAGAGGTCCCAACCCACTGAGCCACCCAGGCTCCCCATACCCACCATTTTTAAATCAAAAGTGAGAACACTATTAAATGAGCAACAAGGTATAAAAACTAAATATATATCAACAGATTTTAGTCTTATAAAAAAATCTTTGTGAGTTAAAATGATGTCTTTCACAGTATGCCTTATCACTATTGTGTTGCACTATAACCAATAAGCATTCAATGATTATATTTTATAATGTGAAATTTTAAAAAATGTATTTTTCTTTTATCAATTGCCCAATATTTGAAAGCAACACCACACTGACTGTTTTTTTCTCCCTATTGGCCAAATTTTACTTAGCAACCTGTACTCCCTCCACTGTGTTCAGTCTAAGCACTGCCTGAGCACGTGTCTCAGAAGAATGGGGTAGCAAGCAGCTAAGAGTGGGAGAGATCTGATCAGTTTTCCTCTGGAAACTTCCCAAGGCACACTAAATTAGGTTTTCTCTGGACAGGTTTTATTTATTTATTTATTATTAAAAGATTTTATTTATTTATTTGACAGACAAAGGTCACAAGCAGGCAGAGGCAGGCCGAGAGAGAGAGAGGAAGGGAAGCAGGCTCCCTGCTGAGCAGAGAGCCGGACACGGGGCTCAATCCCAGGACCCTGAGACCATGACCTGAACCGAAGGCAGAGGCTTAACCCACTGAGCCACCCAAGTGCCCCTCTGGACAGGTTTTATAGGTCACTGTATTATCTCACTATCCAGGAGATATTAAGGAAATATGGCAGAGCATTTCACAATTTTGGCACATAGTAGGCAGCATCTGTTCATCTCTGTGGCTTCACGTCTCAATACTTCCCATACCCTCTTTCCATCTTGTATTCTCTGGCCATACTCAACTACCATCACTTCTCTCTCAGCTCTGGAAATTTGCATATGCTGTCCCTTATGCTTTTTCATGTTACTCTCTGACCAGTTAACATTTCTTTTGGGAGACAGCACAGTCTTGAGTTTTCCCATAGAGCTCTGTTGTCTAGGCTAAGCTTCCCTCTTCTATATATCCAGAGCTTTCTGTTCTTGCCTGTTACAAGCCAGCAGTGATAGGTCTAGAACAGTATATCCACTGCTGTTTCTCCTATACATTGTAAATATTCTGAGAGTAAACAATACTCCTTATATGACTCTGTATTCCAAATTCTAGATAGCAGACCATCAATGAATGTTTGTGAAGAAATGTATATAAACTAAAACTTTCAAAGGTATGGAATTCTTTGTTCTACCCAAGATTCTTATTTTTATTTATTTATTTATTTATTTTTAAGATTTTATTCATTTATTTGACAAAGAGAGATCACAAGTAGGCAGAGAGGCTGGGGGGGGTGGAGAAGCAGGCCCCCTGCTGAGCAGAGACCTCCCCCCCATGTGGGGCTCAATCCCAGGACCCCGGGATCATGAGCTGAGCCAAAGGCAGACACTTTAACCCACTAAGCCACCTAGGTGCCCTTAACCAAGATTTTTAGAAGAGGCATTTCCTGGAAGCCTATAAATCAAAATCCTATTGACTTATCTGGTTATTTTAGGAAACATATTCTACCAAAAAGATGGTATAAACTTCAGATAGCCAGTCTTAAAAAAAGACTGTAGTCTTTACTTTATCATATCGTTCTTGTACAAAAAGGGAAATAAACAATATCCATAATATTAAGAGAGTCAATAGAAGCGTAAATTTAGAAGACTTAAAGAAAACATTCTAAAATACAATAATTATCTTTAGATGTCTGTATTATGTTATGTCCCATCATTTCTTCTTTATCGTCTTCAGTATTTTTTAAATGGACACTTACTACTTTTAAAATCAGGATTAATATTCTGGAAAGCATATATAAAGTAAATGATTCTGAGCAATTAATTTCTATGTTTTAGGGAATTCTTGTTGATATTATGGTATTTAAATGTTTAAGCAGCCACAGTGGTGTTGTCACTACTCCCAAGCTATAGTATAATTACCTAGATCAACCCCCTTTTTGAACTCAAGCAAAGAACCTTCCGAGAGTTGTACTATCTCTTTAAAACATCCTTTAAATAAGTTTTCCTTTGATGAAATTGAGTTTAGTACCACATCAGTGCCTGCATATCAAATGTGAATATAGCTCTGAAAATATACTGATAACTGTGTCTTTTCACATTTGTTTTTCTGTATTAGCATCACAAGATCACAAATGACAGGTACCTGTAGGAGACCTAAGATGCCTACATATGAGCAACCCTGATGCTTACACTGAAGCAATCCTAAATTCACTGTGAAAAATCAGAATGTTAAAGGGAGCACATGAATAAAGTTATCTGTCTACAAAACACAGACTTAGAAAAAAAAATCAACTTAGAGTATAAATACTTGGGTAATTATCACAGAACAATAAAATGCAGATTAATTTCCCAGTATAGTCAAATAAATTAGATTAAATTAGATCAGAATTAGTTTGACAAGTGTTTTCTGAAAAATGAGGTAGAAGTAAATATTTTAATTTTTGGTTTTGTGGGCCAAGAGGCTCAATTGAGGATATAATATAGGTACTTACACTAAAAGAAAGGAAACAGATTTTGACAAAAATTTTTATTGACTAAGTAAAAACTGTAGTAATAGTAATTGAGCACAAGTTTTAAGTAACAGAAATCTACCAATGAGAAGAATGGAAATCTTTGGGGGTGGGAGGATAACATTTTGCTTAATTGGGGTTTAAAGTTTATGCTCCCTACCATCAAAATCAATTGCAAATGTCCACCTTTTAATGATGAACTATAATGAGATTGTACATTTTAACACAAAAGAACTATCTTTAATGAGATTTTATACTTCATCTTTGAATATGTCTCTTCTAACACGTAGTATATTAAAGTGTCACTGATTAATAAATACAATGCCATCTAATTTGATAATAAAATAATCAGTACTTCACTGTGCTTTAAAAGTATATTAAAAGTCCATTTTTCTTTTGTTTGAACATGATTGGTAAATACTGATACTAAAAATACAGTAAAATGTCATAGGGCAATATGGGTGACACTCAAAACATTACTGTTTTATAATGGTGTCACAGTAATCTGTAGCAAATCAAGCACCAGTGAGAAAAGATAAGTGTTTCAGAAGGTCTCTGTCACAACTATCCAACCAGGCTACTGTAGTGCAAAATCCTTTACTGATGATATGTAAATGAATGAATGTGCCTGTGTTTCAACAGAACTTTACTTAGACGTTTAAATATGAATTTCATAAGTTTTCACATCACAAAATATTACTCTTCTTTGGATTCTTTCTCTTCCTTTAGACAACATAAAAATTATTTTAGCTCATGGGCTATAAAAAACAGAAAGGGGCCATCTTTGACCCATGGGCCATAGTTTGCTGACCCCAGAACTCATGAGATAATTACATTCTTACCTTCTGGCAAGCTGCCTCAATTGTTCAGCACATTCGCCATCTGATTTTTGGTTTACAAGTTCAAGGATGTTCATGGTTCTGTGAAAATGTCCACATGATAAACTCACACTAACAGCTGTTTCATGTTTATCACCAGTTAGTACCCATACTTTGATACCAGCCATTCTCAATGCTTCAATAGTTTCTCGAACTCTATCTTGTAGCCTGAAAATAAAAGAAACATTAGCAGTAGAGAATACGTCTTTGACTATTTTAAATATAAATCAGATAGTACATGTAATGTTAATTTTGACTCCCTGACTAATGTTATCATAGAGTGATATAACTGAATTTTTTCCCATTAGGGAAGAAATAGGAATAATCAAATTAGTGATCATCTGGTTAACATAACATCTGCACATTTGTATTTTAAGAATTTATCTTCAAGGGGCGCCTGGGTGGCTCAGTGGTTTGGGCTGCTGCCTTCAGCTCGGGTCATGATCTCAAGGTCCTGGGATCGAGCCCCACATCGGGCTCTCTGCTCCGTGGGAAGCCTGCTTCCCTCTCTCTCTCTCTCTCTCTGCCTGCCTCTCTGCCTACTTGTGATCTCTGTCTGTCAAATAAATAAATAAAATCTTTAAAAAAAAAAAAAGAAAAGAATTTATCTTCAAAGTTGATTTTTATAGAACCACACTAAATATATGGTCTTCATATACTCCTATTTTATTTAGAAAGTCTTAAATTTGAAATTAGAAGATTTTTCTCTTTTTTTCATAAGAAAATTTCTCATGTCAGTAGTTTAAAAACCAAAATATGGATAAAATAAATAAATATGATAATGGAAATTTATCCAAAATATGGATAAATAAAGGATGATGTAATTTCAGGTGAGTCTCAGAAATCTCATTAGGACAACTGATAGGTAAATGAAAACCTTTTTAAAAAAAAAAAAAGAAAAGAAAAGAAAAGGAAACCTATATTTAAAAAAATGCAAACACTCTTAGATACAGATGGTAGGGAACAAAGACTAAAAGGACCTTAAGGAATTCACAAACTAACAGAGGAGAAAGTCTTTAAAGAAATACTTGCACTGCCACAAAAACAATATTGTACTACCTATAAAACATGAATACTTCACAAACAGAATTTTTAATCCTATTAGGGGTAAGGAAAGGACTTAACTGGAGTGGGGGTACTATCTGAGCTATACTTTGTAAAGACATTCACAAACGGATAAAGGAAAAATTATCCAGGCAGAAGGCACAGCCTTGCCAAAGAGAAAAGGCACAAAATAGAATAGTTTTAGCTACAGTTGTTCAGAGAACTATATATGGTTTGGTACTACTGAGCAGAAAGTGGAAGCAGGCAGTGGTGGGAAATGAGGCTGGAGAATTAAGCAGGTGCTTAAAGCCCCTGTATGGCACACTGAGGAGTATTCTAAAAATTGCCTATAAGCAAAACTATACACAGCAGAATTCTCTCATCTATTTAAGATACCTGCTAGAATAAAAATTGTATATACTGACTAGGAAAAATTAAGACTTTAACTATTTTGATTTAAAATACATTATTATAAGATGTTAATAAATGGAATTTATGTCATAAATTAGAAATACTTGGCTAAGAAAATTCTTATGAGAGAAAAGGCAATAGCCTGTTTGTCTGATACCTACCTGTCTTCCACTGCTGTAGCTCCAAGTAGTATCAGGTCTTTCTCTATGAACTGGAAGACATGTGCCAATTTCTCTTCCCGTTGTTGCAAGGCAGTCCTGGCTTCAAACAGACGTCTATCTATTTCTTCATACTCTTTAGATGTCAAATGTTTATAGGCCATACACAGAGTTCTTAGTCCTTTCTAAAACAGAAAAATTAAAGACAAAAATTGAACAAAAATAACTAATGAGAAATCAAGAAGTCACTTAAATAAACTGAGGCTGCCTTACCAAAAATCAGTTACAAATAACTTAAAAAGTACTATCATTTAGTAATAAGAAATAAATGAAGTGTCACAAAGCCCTCATTACCTGAGTTATGGGACATATATTATCATAGCTCTTTTAACTGCTGAGGAGGTCTTTAAAAATTGCTTAAAATAACTGAAGTTTTAAAATTGTAGAATATTAGAGCCTAGAAAGGATCATAAAGATTATCTTACTGTGGTTTTAAAACTGTTTTACCTGGAAAGCCAGAAAGTTCTATAGGGGTAACTTCAGGACTGTCAAGAGGGAGGTAGCCCCAGGTTCTTCTCTCTTGTTCTAACACTTACAAATCCACTTTTATGTACTTTATAAGAATTTTTTTGAAGCAAAGGAGACCATAATTTCCTGAGAGTTCTTGGTATAATGAATTTACAGTTCAATAATGAAGTCTGTGAGGTGGCCCTTATCAAATAAACAATACTTTCTATAGTCACCAAATGATTTTAAACCACATCATTGTATAACTTCACTAGTGAAATGGAATTATACAACACTTAGGAATATATATTTGATTATCTAATTCTCCTGGGCACAAATTTTTCTTACTGTGTTCTATTTAAAGTTTGTATCTATAACTAAAAGCTATACAAATTCCTTCTCTTGCCGTGCATTCTCCTCAGAAAAACCCAAAATAAATATATTTTTTAAAGATTTTATTTATTTGTTTGGCAGAGAGGTAGTGAGAAAGGGCACAAGCAAGGGGAACAGCAGGCAGAGGGAGAGGGAGAAGAGGACTCTGTGCTGAGCAGGGGGCCTGATGCAGGGCTGGATCCCAGGACCCTGGGATCATGACCTGACCTTAAAGTAGATGCTTAGTGCCTGAGCCACCCAGGCGCCCCCCAAAATAAATATTCTAACAACAAAACTTGGAAAGGGTACATTTTAAAATACTACATGACACTATTCAGATTCCTAAATAATTTATGTTCCTTGATTTACAAATGACCCACACCTACAAATAACTGTTTTTCTTAAAGAACAGTTAAGGAACCATTGAGTGTTATTAATATATGAAACTAATTCATTTTACAACAAATATTTACTGAATGCCAACTATGTGCTGGTATTGTTCTGGATTAAAATGAGTGTAAGGGAGAACAATGTCTTTGTCCTCATGGATGTTACAGTGTGACAGACGAACTAGATCAGAAACAATTAGGAAACAAGTAATGGGAGAAAATAAACCATAGGTAAGGTAAGTAAAGGAGGCAGGTGAACAGAGAGGCGTACAGAGCAATCAATTATAGAAATGCAGAAATAAGAGATCATGAGTTCTTAAGACTAAGAACTACCTAAAAATCTTCCTCTTCAAATGAATTGCAGTATGTCCTTTTCATAAAATTCCCCTTCACTCTTCAGGTAAGAGAGAACTAATTCACAAACCATAAAACTGACTCCTTTAAAGCGTACAATTCAGTGGATTTTAGTGTATTCACAGAGTTGTACTATTATTACTATCTAATTCAAGGACATTTTCATCAATTCCAAAAGGAATCCCACATCCATTAGCAGACATTTCCCTTTGACCCCTTCCTCTACCCCTGGCAACCACTAATGTGCTTTTTGTCTCTATAAATTCCATTATTCTGGTTATTTCATATAAATGGAACATGTGACATTTTGTGACTAGCTTCTTTCACTAGGCATAGGAACTTTTCAAGGTTCACCCATGTTTTAGCATATGATTACTTCATTTCTTTTAGTGGCCAAACAACATTCCATTATATAAATATGACAAATTGTTTAATTCTTGCATCAGCTGATAGACATTCAGATGTTTCCACCTTTTGCCCATTCAGGAATAATGCTAAGTTTTTATGTGAACATACATTTTCAGTTCTCTTGGGTATATAACTAGCAGTGAACTCCTGGGTTATATAGTAACTATATTATTCTATGTTCTATGAGGAACTGTTAAACTATATTCTAAGGTGTTTTTACCATTTATAATCCCACCAGCAAAGCATGAAGGTTCCAGTATCTTCACATCTTTGGGATTTCCCTATATTCTTTAAGCAAACTCCTCTTTTTAATATATTAATTTAAATAGTCTTTGCAGCCAAAAAAGCCCTGACTATAACAGGTTCAAAGAGAAGACCTGCATTTTAGCAGGTTAAAAGTTAATTTTTAACCAAAGAATGTAGGAGCCAACACATAATGTAACAGAACTGCAGAATTTCCATACTTTTGATAAATTACTAATGCAAAAATGAAGCCTTAAATCTTACATATGTATATCTTTTAGAGTTTTATATCTTAGAAATTTACACTCACCAAAGCAAATTCATCTACATGAATTCTGGTTTTTTCTACTTCTCCACCTACACATTTAGGAAGAATTGATGATTCGGCTCCTTTAGCAAATAAAAGCTTCTCACCTAAAAAAAAAAAAAAATCAGTTATCAAGCTCTTAATATTAGATAAATATAAATTCATAAAAGTTTAGGTAGGTTACCTGAAGGTGCCTGAACAATTACACTCATTCGCCTACGATCTGAATCAAATTCAAGAATATGAAGCAGTTTGTACCTAAGGAAAAAAATTTTAAAAACCAAAAGTTTACTTTTTTTGAAAGATACTAAGTGAATATTTGAAGAAACTCTATAAAAGATAAGATTTAGAACAAGAAATTAATCTCAACTACAATTTCAAGATGATGGGTTATGAGTCATTAATAACAACACAAGATAGAAATAGAAGGAACTGACATATATTGAGTACTTACCAAAAGCCAAGTACTTTATATACTTTATGTCATTTAATACCCATGAGAACCAAAGAAGGTAGTTCTTATCTCATTTTACAGAAGAGGACCATTCAGTTCAGAAAGATAAGTAATTTTCTAAAGTCAAATAAGCTTGTGAGTGGCACAGCAAAGGACTGGAATCCAGATCTGCCCAGCTTCATGTTTTTCTCACTAAAAAATGTAATTGATTCTCAACCCTCTTTTTTGCCCAAACATACCTGAGAAATACAACACACTCACATTAGTAATGGAGGATCATTATAGCAGTGATTCTGAATCTGACACAGTGGACATATGTACAGGTCGGGGAGCAAATGCCTTTATAAGGAGTAGTAAAGGAATTTGTGTGGATAAGTCAGGTGTGGCTTAAAGTTTTCTGGATGGATTTATATAGTGATACACATATAGAATGATGTGTACATCTCAAAAAAACCTGCACAACAAACCAGAGTGGTATGATGGTTCTTAAGTTGATGAAATGAGCTAGACAGGCTTCTCCATGAAAACAGCCAAAGAACGGGCTCTATTTTAGAATTTTGTCTATTATTTAGAAAATTATTATTATTTCTATTTAGAATTTATTTTCTTTTTTGGAAAAGCAGAGTTTGGAAAGGGACAGCTGGAGGTGAGATATGACTGGAATCGGTAAACCCATGAAAGGTATGAATAGAACAGGAATGGATTAATTTATCAAGCAGTGTAAATATTGGAAACAGGTAGGTGTGCCCTAACATTTGAAAAATAAAATCACAGGCAATATAAACAAGTTTTGTTTTTAATTTAGTGAGAACTCATGAAACTACCCCAGGAGTGCAT
The DNA here is from genome assembly GCF_022355385.1 of Mustela nigripes. NCBI lineage: Eukaryota > Metazoa > Chordata > Mammalia > Carnivora > Mustelidae > Mustela > Mustela nigripes. The sequence goes on from NC_081558.1 coordinate 114,102,504, forward strand.
AAAAATAAACCTATGAGTAAATTCAAGAAACACTAAGCTAAAATACAAATGAAAGATTCAGAGTAGGATACTGTTATTCCTGTGATGAAGTATAACATTGTATTACATCATTTTAGAGCAGGGGTCAGTAGACTTTTTCTGTAAAGATCCAAAGAGTAAATATTTTAGGCTTTGCAGGCCATATATGGTCACTGTTGCATTAAAAAAAAAAAAAAAAAAACAAACCCAACCTTTAAAGTATGTAATGAACTTTTCTGCAGGCTTTAGAAGCCAGCTGTAGGCTTTAAATATGACCTATGGGCCACAGTTTACAGATTCCTGTTTTATATTAATTACATAGAAAACTACAGAATAGAAAAAAATTACCGTTCCAGTTTTCCAAGTGTTCTAACTTCCATAGTTTCTTCAGAATTGCCAATAAATACAATGCCAATTCTAGGGATTAAAAGATGAAGAAATATAAGATTTAAGGATGATATTTCATGTCTCATAATATGTCATTATAACTTAGCATGAATAAAAGTATACAATTAAGATGCATTTTAAAATATTTCTTTGAATATGGCAATGTTTTTAAGAATGTGAAGAATCAGTGTAAGTGCAAAACAATACATACACAAGTATTTCTCACAAATTACATTATTCATATTTCATAAAAAAAAGTACTCAGATTTTTAAAGATCTCTTCAAAATATGATTCAATGCAAGCTTGACAAAATTAATAACACATATTTACAATTTAAAGTATACTTCTACCTTTATGTGTTTATGAATTTTGTTTGACAATTTTAAGTAATTTTCTAGTATTTGCACCTTTTTATTTAAAAGGTGTTTTTCTGAAGATTTGGAAATTAGATCAAACTACCTTGCAGCAGCTTCCACTAGAGCCTTTTCATCTGGTGAAGATGCATAGTATTCCAACTGGGAGGGTGCAAAGTTGGATTGCCAGGGACCATCACCAATGCCATCAGTCTGGACATTGCTAATCTGAACAGTGTGACAGAGACTGACTGCTTTAAAGAAGAGATCATGTTCTTTAATCTGTAGAAGGATAATATTCTCAATAAAAATACCATTCCCAAGTAACATTTAGAAAACTGTAAGCAGAATTGGACAAAAAAGTGTCAATAAATACAGTTAAAAATTTGGTTATCTTAGATCTACAACAGGAGTGCTATAATCCTGAACTGCCCGAATATTAGCTCGTTGAAGAGTAAAATGTCACATTTGCTTATGACCCTTCAACACAAAAATATCTTTTTAGGAAAGAGCCAAATTATAAGTAAAGATGAAAACTCTTTTGTGAAAAAAGTGAGATCACAAAATGTATTAAATACACTTAAGCTCTATTTCTTAGCAAAGTCTTCTTTACTTTAAGGCAGTAAGGGTTCTCCACTTAGTCTCATTTAAATACTCAGAGAATGAAGGCAGGCAACATACTAATTTGCAAGTTAAACTGGATTGTGACTACAAATTCTCAGTGCTGAATCAAAGGATATACATTTCAAATATATATTCCTTGCTCCACTCTTTTTTTTATATAATTTTTATTTTTTATAAACATATATTTTTATCCCCAGGGGTACAGGTCTGTGAATCACCAGGTTTACACACTTCACAGCACTCACCAAAGCACATACCCTCCCCAATGTCCATAATCCCACCCCCTTCTCCCAAACCCCCTCCCCCCAGCAACCCTCAGTTTGTTTTGTGAGATTAAGAGTCACTTATGGTTTGTCTCCCTCCCAATCCCATCTTGTTTCATTTATTCTTCTCCTACCCACTTAAGCCCCCATGTTGCATCACCACTTCCTCATATCAGGGAG
>NC_081558.1:114104429-114110255 GCF_022355385.1 Mustela nigripes
TTTCTTTTGATGGCTGCATAGTATTCCATTGTGTATATATACCACATCTTCTTGATCCATTCATCTGCTGATGGACATCTAGGTTCTTTCCATAGTTTGGCTATTGTGGACACTGCTGCTATAAACATTCGGGTGCACGTGCCCCTTTGGATCACTACGTTTGTATCTTTAGGGTAAATACCCAATAGTGCAATTGCTGGGTCATAGGGCAGTTCTATTTTCAACATTTTGAGGAACCTCCATGCTGTTTTCCTGAGTGGCTGCACCAGCTTGCATTCCCACCAACAGTGTAGGAGGGTTCCCCTTTCTCTGCATCCTCGCCAGCATCTGTCATTTCCTGACTTGTTTATTTTAGCCATTCTGACTGGTGTGAGGTGATATCTCATTGTGGTTTTGATTTGTATTTCCCTGATGCCGAGTGATATGGAGCACTTTTTCATGTGTCTGTTGGCCATCTGGATGTCTTCTTTGCAGAAATGTCTGTTCATGTCCTCTGCCCATTTTTTGATTGGATTATTTTTCTTTGGGTGTTGAGTTTGCTAAGTTCTTTATAGATTCTGGACACTAGTCCTTTATCTGATATGTCGTTTGCAAATATCTTCTCCCATTCTGTCAGTTGTCTTTTGATTTTGTTAACTGTTTCCTTTGCTGTGCAAAAGCTTTTGATCTTGATGAAATCCCAATAGTTCATTTTTTCCCTTGCTTCCCTTGCCTTTGGCGTTGTTCCTAGGAAGATGTTGCTGCGGCTGAGGTCGAAGAGGTTGCTGCCTGTGTTCTCCTCAAGGATTTTGATGGATTCCTTTCGCACATTGAGATCCTTCATCCATTTTGAGTCTATTTTTGTGTGTGGTGTAAGGAAATGGTCCAATTTCATTTTTCTGCATGTGGCTGTCCAATTTTCCCAGCACCATTTATTGAAGAAGCTGTCTTTTTTCCATTGGACATTCTTTCCTGCTTTGTCGAAGATTAGTTGACTGTAGAGTTGAGGGTCTATTTCTGGGCTCTCTATTCTGTTCCATTGATCTATGTGTCTGTTTTTGTGCCAGTACCATGCTGTCTTGATGATGACAGCTTTGTAATAAAGCTTGAAGTCCGGAATTGTGATGCCACCAACATTGGCTTTCTTTTTCAATATCCTTTTGGCTATTCGAGGTCTTTTCTGGTTCCATATAAATTTTAGAATTATTTGTTCCATTTCTTTGAAAAAGATGGATGGTACTTTGATAGGAATTGCATTAAATGTGTAGATTGCTTTAGGTAGCATAGACATTTTCACAATATTTATTCTTCCAATCCAGGAGCATGGAACATTTTTCCATTTCTTTGTGTCTTCCTCAATTTCTTTCATGAGTACTTTATAGTTTTCTGAGTATAGATTCTGTGTCTCTTTGGTTAGGTTTATTCCTAGGTATCTTATGGTTTTGGGTGCAATTGTAAATGGGATTGACTCCTTAATTTCTCTTTCTTCTGTCTTGCTGTTGGTGTAGAGAAATGCAACTGATTTCTGTGCATTGATTTTATATCCTGACACTTTACTGAATTCCTGTATAAGTTCTAGCAGTTTTGGAGTGGAGTCTTTTGGGTTTTCCACATAGAGTATCATATCATCTGCGAAGAGTGATAATTTGACTTCTTCTTTGCCGATTTGGATGCCTTTAATTTCCTTTTGTTGTCTGATTGCTGAGGCTAGGACCTCTAGTACGATGTTGAATAGCAGTGGTGATAATGGACATCCCTGCCGTGTTCCTGACCTTAGCGGAAAAGCTTTCAGTTTTTCTCCATTGAGAATGGTATTTGCGGTGGGTTTATCATAGATGGCTTTGATGATATTGAGGTATGTGCCCTCTATCCCTACACTTTGAAGAGTTTTGATCAGGAAGGGATGCTGTACTTTGTCAAATGCTTTTTCAGCATCTATTGAGAGTATCATATGGTTCTTGTTCTTTCTTTTATTGATGTGTTGTATCACATTGACTGATTTGCGGATGTTGAACCAACCTTGCAGCCCTGGAATAAATCCCACTTGGTCGTGGTGAATAACCCTTTTAATGTACTGTTGAATCTTATTGGCTAGTATTTTGTTGAGTATTTTCGCATCTGTGTTCATCAAGGATATTGGTCTATAGCTCTCTTTTTTGATGGGATCCTTGTCTGGTTTTGGGATCAAGGTGATGCTGGCCTCATAAAAAGAGTTTGGAAGTTTTCCTTCCATTTCTATTTTTTGGAACCGTTTCAGGAGAATAGGAATTAGTTCTTCTTTAAATGTTTGGTAGAATTCCCCCGGTAAGCCGTCTGGCCCTGGGCTTTTGTTTGTTTGGAGATTTTTAATGACTGTTTCAATCTCCTTACTGGTTATGGGTCTGTTCAGGCTTTCTATTTCTTCCTGGTTCAGTTGTGGTAGTTTATATGTTTCTAGGAATGCATCCATTTCTTCCAGATTGTCAAATTTATTGCCGTAGAGTTGCTCATAGTATGTTCTTATAATAGTTTGTATTTCTTTGGTGTTAGTTGTGATCTCTCCTCTTTCATTCATGATTTTATTTATTTGGGTCCTTTCTCTTTTCTTTTTGATAAGTCGGGCCAGGGGTTTATCAATTTTATTAATTCTTTCAAAGAACCAGCTCCTAGTTTCGTTGATTTGTTCTATTGTTTTTTTGGTTTCTATTTCATTGATTTCTGCTCTGATCTTTATGATTTCTCTTCTCCTGCTGGGCTTAGGGTTTCTTTCTTGTTCTTTCTCCAGCTCCTTTAGGTGTAGGGTTAGGTTGTGTACCTGAGACCTTTCTTGTTTCTTGAGAAAGGCTTGTACCGCTATATATTTTCCTCTCAGGACTGCCTTTGTTGTGTCCCACAGATTTTGAACCGTTGTATTTTCATTATCATTTGTTTCCATGATTTTTTTCAATTCTTCTTTAATTTCCCGGTTGACCCATTCATTCTTTAGAAGGATACTGTTTAGTCTCCATGTATTTGGGTTTTTTCCAAACTTCCTTTTGTGGTTGAGTTCTAGCTTTAGAGCATTGTGGTCTGAAAATATGCAGGGAATGATCCCAATCTTTTGATACTGGTTGAGTCCTGATTTAGGACGGAGGATATGATCTATTCTGGAGAATGTTCCATGTGCACTAGAGAAGAATGTGTATTCTGTTGCTTTGGGATGAAATGTTCTGAATATATCTGTGATGTCCATCTGGTCCAGTGTGTCGTTTAAGGCCTTTATTTCCTTGCTGATCTTTTGCTTGGATGATCTGTCCATTTCAGTGAGGGGAGTATTAAAGTCCCCTACTATTATTGTATTATTGTTTATGTGTTTATTTGATTTCATTATTAATTGGTTTATATAGTTGGCTGCTCCCACGTTGGGGGCATAGATATTTAAAATTGTTAAATCTTCTTGTTGGACAGACCCTTTGAGTATGATATATTGTCCTTCCTCATCTCTTATTATAGTCTTTGGCTTAAAATCTAATTGATCTGATATAAGGATTGCCACTCCTGCTTTCTTCTGATGTCCATTAGCATGGTAAATACTTTTCCACCCCTCACTTTAAATCTGGAGGTGTCTTCGGGCTTAAAATGAATTTCTTGGAGGCAACATATAGATGGGTTTTGTTTTTTTATCCATTCTGATACCCTGTGTCTTTTGACAGGGGCATTTAGCCCATTAACATTCAGGGTAACTATTGAGAGATATGAATTTAGTGCCATTGTATTGCCTGTAAGGTGACTGTTACTGTATATGGTCTCTGTTCCTTTCTGATCTACCACTTGTAGGCTCTCTCTTTGCTTAGAGGACCCCTTTCAAGATTTCCTGTAGAGCTGGTTTGGTGTTTGCAAATTCTTTCAGTTGTTGTTTGTCCTGGAAGCTTTTAATCTCTCCTTCTATTTTCAATGATAGCCTAGCTGGATATAATATTCTTGGCTGCATGTTTTTCTCGTTTAGTGCTCTGAAAATATCATGCCAGCTCTTTCTGGCCTGCCAGGTCTCTGTGGATAAGTCAGCTGCCAATCTAATATTTTTACCATTGTATGTTACAGACTTCTTTCCCGGGCTGCTTTCAGGATTTTCTCTTTGTCACTGAGACTTGTAAATTTTACTATTAGGTGACGGGGTGTGGGCCTATTCTTATTGATTTTGAGGGGTGTTCTCTGAACCTCCTGAATTTTGATGCTCGTTCCCTTTGCCATATTGGGGAAATTCTCTCCAGTATACCTTCTGCTCCCCTCTCTCTTTCTTCTTCTTCTGGAATCCCAATTATTCTAATGTTGTTTCGTGTTATGGTGTCACTTATCTCTCGAATTCTCCCCTCGTGGTCCAGTAGCTGTTTGTCCCTCTTTTGCTCAGCTTCTTTATTCTCTGTCATTTGGTCTTCTATATCACTAATTCTTTCTTCTGCCTCATTTATCCTAGCAGTGAGAGCCTCCATTTTTTATTGTACCTCATTAATAGCTTTTTTGATTTCAACTTGGTTAGATTTTAGTTCTTTTATTTCTCCAGAAAGGGCTTTTATATCTCTCGAGAGGGTTTCTCTCATATCTTCCATGCCTTTTTTGAGCCCGGCTAGAACCTTGAGAATTGTCATTCTGAACTCTAGATCTGACATATTACCAATGTCTGTATTGATTAGGTCCCTAGACTTCGGTACTGCCTCTTGTTCTTTTTTTTGTGGTGAATTTTTCCGTCTTGTCATTTTGTCCAGATAAGAGTATATGAAGGAGCAAGGAAAATACTAAAAGGGTGGCAACAACCCCAGGAAAATATGCTTTAACCAAATTAGAAGAGATCCCAAATCGTGAGGGGGGAGAAAGGGGATAAAAAGAGGTTCAAAAAGGAAGAAAGAAAAAAAGAAAAGAAAAAAAAGGAATTTAAAAAAAAAGAAAACAAATAAGAAAAATATAAAAAAGAAAAAATATATATATTAGATAAACTAGTTAAAAAACATGAAAAAAGAAAAAGGTAAAAGTTAAAAAAAATTTTACCAGAAGGCGAGAAAAAAAAACAAAAAATGAAAAAGAAAAAAATTAAATTAACTGCAAGACTAAAAAAAATCACAGGGAAAAAGCCATGAGTTCCTTGCTTTGCTTTCTCCTCCTCTGGAATTCTGCTGCTCTCCTTGGTATTGAAACCGCACTCCTTGGTAGATGAACTTGGTCTTGGCTGGATTTCTTGTTGATCTTCTGGGGGAGGGGCCTGTTGTAGTGATTCTCAAGTGTCTTTGCCCCAGGCGGAATTGCACTGCCCTTATCAGGGGCAGGGTGAGTAATCCGCTCGGGTTTGCTTTCAGGAGCTTTTGTTCCCTGAGCGCTTTCCGTAGGGTTCCGGAGGACGGAAATACAAATGGCGGCCTCCTGGTCTCCGGCCCGGAGGAGCCGAGAGCCCGGGGCCCCACTCCTCAGTGCACCCTCAGAGAACAGCGCCCAGTAACTCCCATCTGCCTGACCTGCGGCCGCGCTCCGAGCTCACCGAGCCTGCGACCGGTTCAAGGTAACACCGAGCTGTGAGCTCACTGTCGGCTCTGTCTCTGTAGCCGGCTTTCCCGTTCCAATACCTGCAAGCTCTGCGACACTCAGACACCCCCGATCCTTCTGTGACCCTGCGGGACCTCAGGCCACACTGACCCCGCGTGGGATTCGCCCTGGTTTAGCCTCTGGAGCGATGTCCCTCAGCGGAACAGACTTTTAAAAGTCCTGATTTTGTGCGCTGTTGCTCTGCCGCTTGCCGGGAGCCGGCCCCTCCCCCCAGGGTCTATCTTCCCGTTGCTTTGGATTCACTTCTCCGCTGGTCCTACCTTTCAGAAAGTGGTTGTTTTTCTGTTTCCATAATTG